>NC_056733.1:948070703-948105703 GCF_019279795.1 Protopterus annectens
ATCCCCCCCCACAGTAGGCTTGTAAACATGTACATAAAACATACAACTAACCTGTAGCATCCCACAGTAGGCTTGTAAACATGTACATAAAACATACAAATAACCTGTAGCATCCCACAGTAGGCTTGTAAACATGTACATAAAACATACAACTAACCTGTAGCATCCCACAGTAGGCTTGTAAACATGTACATAAAAACATACAACTAACCTGTAGCATCCACAGTAGGCTTGTAAACATGTACATAAAAACATACAACTAACCTGTAGCATCCCACAGTAGGCTTGTAAACATGTACATAAAACATACAACTAACCTGTAGCATCCCACAGTAGGCTTGTAAACATGTACAAAAAACATACAACTAACCTGTAGCATCCCACAGTAGGCTTGTAAACATGTACATAAAACATACAACTAACCTGTAGCATCCCACAGTAGGCTTGTAAACATGTACATAAAAACATACAACTAACCTGTAGCATCCCACAGTAGGCTTGTAAACATGTACATAAAACATACAACTAACCTGTAGCATCCCACAGTAGGCTTGTAAACATGTACATAAAACATACAACTAACCTGTAGCATCCCACAGTAGGCTTGTAAACATGTACATAAAAACATACAACTAACCTGTAGCATCCCACAGTAGGCTTGTAAACATGTACATAAAAACATACAACTAACCTGTAGCATCCCACAGTAGGCTTGTAAACATGTACATAAAAACATACAACTAACCTGTAGCATCCCACAGTAGGCTTGTAAACATGTACATAAAAACATACAACTAACCTGTAGCATCCCACAGTAGGCTTGTAAACATGTACATAAAACATACAACTAACCTGTAGCATCCCACAGTAGGCTTGTAAACATGTACATAAAAACATACAACTAACCTGTAGCATCCACAGTAGGCTTGTAAACATGTACATAAAAACATACAACTAACCTGTAGCATCCCACAGTAGGCTTGTAAACATGTACATAAAACATACAACTAACCTGTAGCATCCCACAGTAGGCTTGTAAACATGTACATAAAACATACAACTAACCTGTAGCATCCCACAGTAGGCTTGTAAACATGTACATAAAAACATACAACTAACCTGTAGCATCCCACAGTAGGCTTGTAAACATGTACATAAAAACATACAACTAACCTGTAGCATCCCACAGTAGGCTTGTAAACATGTACATAAAACATACAACTAACCTGTAGCATCCCACAGTAGGCTTGTAAACATGTACATAAAACATACAACTAACCTGTAGCATCCCACAGTAGGCTTGTAAACATGTACATAAAAACATACAACTAACCTGTAGCATCCCACAGTAGGCTTGTAAACATGTACATAAAACATACAACTAACCTGTAGCATCCCACAGTAGGCTTGTAAACATGTACATAAAAACATACAACTAACCTGTAGCATCCCACAGTAGGCTTGTAAACATGTACATAAAACATACAACTAACCTGTAGCATCCCACAGTAGGCTTGTAAACATGTACATAAAACATACAACTAACCTGTAGCATCCCACAGTAGGCTTGTAAACATGTACATAAAAACATACAACTAACCTGTAGCATCCCACAGTAGGCTTGTAAACATGTACATAAAAACATACAACTAACCTGTAGCATCCCACAGTAGGCTTGTAAACATGTACATAAAACATACAACTAACCTGTAGCATCCCACAGTAGGCTTGTAAACATGTACATAAAAACATACAACTAACCTGTAGCATCCACAGTAGGATTGTAAACATGTACATAGAAACATACAACTAACCTGTAGCATCCACAGTAGGCTTGTAAACATGTACATAAAAACATACAACTAACCTGTAGCATCCCACAGTAGGCTTGTAAACATGTACATAAAAACATACAACTAACCTGTAGCATCCCACAGTAGGCTTGTAAACATGTACATAAAAACATACAACTAACCTGTAGCATCCCACAGTAGGCTTGTAAACATGTACATAAAAACATACAACTAACCTGTAGCATCCCACAGTAGGCTTGTAAACATGTACATAAAAACATACAACTAACCTGTAGCATCCCACAGTAGGCTTGTAAACATGTACATAAAAACATACAACTAACCTGTAGCATCCACAGTAGGCTTGTAAACATGTACATAGAACATACAACTAACCTGTAGCATCCCACAGTAGGCTTGTAAACATGTACATAAAACATACAACTAACCTGTAGCATCCCACAGTAGGCTTGTAGACATGTACATAAAACATACAACTAACCTGTAGCATCCCACAGTAGGCTTGTAAACATGCACATAAAACATACAACTAACCTGTAGCATCCCACAGTAGGCTTGTAAACATGTACATAAAAGCATACAACTAACCTGTAGCATCCCACAGTAGGCTTGTAAACATGTACATGAAAACATACAACTAACCTGTAGCATCCCACAGTAGGCTTGTAAACATGTACAAAAAACATACAACTAACCTGTAGCATCCCACAGTAGGCTTGTAAACATGTACATAAAAACATACAACTAACCTGTAGCATCCCACAGTAGGCTTGTAGACATGTACATAAAACATACAACTAACCTGTAGCATCCCACAGTAGACTTGTAAACATGTACATAAAACATACAACTAACCTGTAGCATCCCACAGTAGGCTTGTAGACATGTACATAAAACATACAACTAACCTGTAGCATCCCACAGTAGGCTTGTAAACATGCACATAAAACATACAACTAACCTGTAGCATCCCACAGTAGGCTTGTAAACATGTACATAAAACATACAACTAACCTGTAGCATCCCACAGTAGGCTTGTAAACATGTACATAAAACATACAACTAACCTGTAGCATCCCACAGTAGGCTTGTAAACATGTACATAAAAACATACAACTAACCTGTAGCATCCCACAGTAGGCTTGTAAACATGTACATAAAAACATACAACTAACCTGTAGCATCCCACAGTAGGCTTGTAAACATGTACATAAAAACATACAACTAACCTGTAGCATCCCACAGTAGGCTTGTAAACATGTACATAAAAACATACAACTAACCTGTAGCATCCCACAGTAGGCTTGTAAACATGTACATAAAACATACAACTAACCTGTAGCATCCCACAGTAGGCTTGTAAACATGTACATAAAACATACAACTAACCTGTAGCATCCACAGTAGGCTTGTAAACATGTACATAAAAACATACAACTAACCTGTAGCATCCACAGTAGGCTTGTAAACATGTACATAAAAACATACAACTAACCTGTAGCATCCCACAGTAGGCTTGTAAACATGTACATAAAAACATACAACTAACCTGTAGCATCCCACAGTAGGCTTGTAAACATGTACATAAAAACATACAACTAACCTGTAGCATCCCACAGTAGGCTTGTAAACATGTACATAAAACATACAACTAACCTGTAGCATCCCACAGTAGGCTTGTAAACATGTACATAAAAACATACAACTAACCTGTAGCATCCCACAGTAGGCTTGTAAACATGTACATAAAACATACAACTAACCTGTAGCATCCCACAGTAGGCTTGTAAACATGTACATAAAAACATACAACTAACCTGTAGCATCCCACAGTAGGCTTGTAAACATGTACATAAAACATACAACTAACCTGTAGCATCCCACAGTAGGCTTGTAAACATGTACATAAAACATACAACTAACATGTAGCATACACAGTAGGCTTGTAAACATGTACATAAAACATACAACTAACCTGTAGCATCCCACAGTAGGCTTGTAAACATGTACATAAAACATACAACTAACCTGTAGCATCCCACAGTAGGCTTGTAAACATGTACATAAAAACATACAAGTAACCTGTAGCATCCCACAGTAGGCTTACAAACATGTACATAAAACATATAAGTAACCTGTAGCATCCCACAGTAGGCTTGTAAACATGTACATAAAACATACAACTAACCTGTAGCATCCCACAGTAGGCTTGTAAACATGTACATAAAACATACAACTAACCTGTAGCATCCCACAGTAGGCTTGTAAACATGTACATAAAAACATACAACTAACCTGTAGCATCCCACAGTAGGCTTGTAAACATGTACATAAAAGCATACAACTAACCTGTAGCATCCCACAGTAGGCTTGTAAACATGTACATAAAAACATACAACTAACCTGTAGAATCCCACAGTAGGCTTGTAAACATGTACATAAAAACATACAAGTAACCTGTAGCATCCCACAGTAGGCTTATAAACATATACATAATACATATAAGTAACCTGTAGCATCCCACAGTAGGCTTGTAAACATGTACATAAAACATACAACTAACCTGTAGCATCCCACAGTAGGCTTGTAAACATGTACATAAAACATACAACTAACATGTAGCATCCACAGTAGGCATGTAAACATGTACAAAAAACATACAACTAACCTGTAGCATCCCACAGTAGGCTTGTAAACATGTACATAAAAACATACAACTAACCTGTAGCATCCCACAGTAGGCTTGTAAACATGTACATAAAACATACAACTAACCTGTAGCATCCCACAGTAGGCTTGTAAACATGTACATAAAAACATACAACTAACCTGTAGCATCCCACAGTAGGCTTGTAAACATGTACATAAAAACATACAACTAACCTGTAGCATCCCACAGTAGGCTTGTAAACATGTACATAAAACATACAACTAACCTGTAGCATCCCACAGTAGGCTTGTAAACATGTACATAAAAACATACAACTAACCTGTAGCATCCCACAGTAGGCTTGTAAACATGTACATAAAAACATACAACTAACCTGTAGCATCCCACAGTAGGCTTGTAAACATGTACATAAAAACATACAACTAACCTGTAGCATCCCACAGTAGGCTTGTAAACATGTACATAAAAACATACAACTAACCTGTAGCATCCCACAGTAGGCTTGTAAACATGTACATAAAACATACAACTAACCTGTAGCATCCCACAGTAGGCTTGTAAACATGTACATAAAAACATACAACTAACCTGTAGCATCCCACAGTAGGCTTGTAAACATGTACATAAAAACATACAACTAACCTGTAGCATCCCACAGTAGGCTTGTAAACATGTACATAAAAACATACAACTAACCTGTAGCATCCCACAGTAGGCTTGTAAACATGTACATAAAACATACAACTAACCTGTAGCATCCCACAGTAGGCTTGTAAACATGTACATAAAAACATACAACTAACCTGTAGCATCCCACAGTAGGCTTGTAAACATGTACATAAAAACATACAACTAACCTGTAGCATCCCACAGTAGGCTTGTAAACATGTACATAAAAACATACAACTAACCTGTAGCATCCCACAGTAGGCTTGTAAACATGTACATAAAAACATACAACTAACCTGTAGCATCCCACAGTAGGCTTGTAAACATGTACATAAAAACATACAACTAACCTGTAGCATCCCACAGTAGGCTTGTAAACATGTACATAAAACATACAACTAACCTGTAGCATCCCACAGTAGGCGTGTAAACATGTACATAAAAAACATACAACTAACCTGTAGCATCCCACAGTAGGCTTGTAAACATGTACATAAAACATACAAGTAACCTGTAGCATCCCACAGTAGGCTTGTAAACATGTACATAAAACATACAACTAACCTGTAGCATCCCACAGTAGGCTTGTAAACATGTACATAAATCATACAACTAACCTGTAGCATCCCACAGTAGGCTTGTAAACATGTACATAAAAACATACAACTAACCTGTAGCATCCCACAGTAGGCTTGTAAACATGTACATAAAAACATACAACTAACCTGTAGCATCCCACAGTAGGCTTGTAAACATGTACATAAAACATACAACTAACCTGAAACATCCCACAGTAGGCTTGTAAACATGTACATAAAACATACAACTAACCTGTAGCATCCTACAGTAGGCTTGTAAACCTGTACATAAAAACATACAACTAACCTGTAGCATCCCACAGTAGGCTTGTAAAAATGAAAACATACAACTAACCTGTAGCATCCCACAGTAGGCTTGTAAAAATGAAAACATACAACTAACCTGTAGCATCCCACAGTAGGCTTGTAAACATGTACATAAAAACATACAACTAACCTGTAGCATCCCACAGTAGGCTTGTAAACATGTACATAAAAACATACAACTAACCTGTAGCATCCCACAGTAGGCGTGTAAACATGTACATAAAACATACAACTAACCTGTAGCATCCCACAGTAGGCGTGTAAACATGTACATAAAAAACATACAACTAACCTGTAGCATCCCACAGTAGGCTTGTAAACATGTACATAAAAACATACAACTAACCTGTAGCATCCCACAGTAGGCTTGTAAACATGTACATAAAACATACAACTAACCTGTAGCATCCCACAGTAGGCTGGTAAACATGTACATAAAACATACAACTAACATGTAGCATCCCACAGTAGGCTTGTAAACATGTACATAAAACATACAACTAACCTGTAGCATCCCACAGTAGGCTTGTAAACATGTACATAAAACATACAACTAACCTGTAGCATCCCACAGTAGGCTTGTAAACATGTACATAAAACATACAACTAACCTGTAGCATCCCACAGTAGGCTTGTAAACATGTACATAAAACATACAACTAACCTGTAGCTTCCCACAGTAGGCGTGTAAACATGTACATAAAACATACAACTAACCTGTAGCATCCCACAGTAGGCTTGTAAACATGTACATAAAAACATACAACTAACCTGTAGCATCCCACAGTAGGCTTGTAAACATGTACATAAAACATACAACTAACATGTAGCATCCACAGTAGGCTTGTAAACATGTACATAAAAACATACAACTAACCTGTAGCATCCCACAGTAGGCTTGTAAACATGTACATAAAAACATACAACTAACCTGTAGCATCCCACAGTAGGCTTGTAAACATGTACATAAAACATACAACTAACCTGTAGCATCCCACAGTAGGCTTGTAAACATGTACATAAAAACATACAACTAACCTGTAGCATCCCACAGTAGGCTTGTAAACATGTGCATAAAAACATACAAGTAACCTGTAGCATCCCACAGTAGGCTTGTAAACATGTACATAAAACATACAACTAACCTATAGCATTCCAAAGTAGGCTTCTAAACATGTACATAAAAACATACAACTAACCTGTAGCATCCCACAGTAGGCTTGTAAACATGTACATAAAAACATACAACTAACCTGTAGCATCCCACAGTAGGCTTGTAAACATGTACATAAAACATACAACTAACCTGTAGCATCCCACAGTAGGCTTGTAAACATGTACATAAAAACATACAACTAACCTGTAGCATCCCACAGTAGGCTTGTAAACATGTACATAAAAACATACAACTAACCTGTAGCATCCCACAGTAGGCTTGTAAACATGTACATAAAACATACAACTAACCTGTAGCATCCCACAGTAGGCTTGTAAACATGTACATAAAAACATACAACTAACCTGTAGCATCCCACAGTAGGCTTGTAAACATGTACATAAAACATACAACTAACCTGTAGCATCCCACAGTAGGCTTGTAAACATGTACATAAAACATACAACTAACCTGTAGCATCCCACAGTAGGCTTGTAAACATGTACATAAAAACATACAACTAACCTGTAGCATCCCACAGTAGGCTTGTAAACATGTACATAAAAACATACAACTAACCTGTAGCATCCCACAGTAGGCTTGTAAACATGTACATAAAAACATACAACTAACCTGTAGCATCCCACAGTAGGCTTGTAAACATGTACATAAAACATACAACTAACCTGTAGCATCCCACAGTAGGCTTGTAAACATGTACATAAAAACATACAACTAACCTGTAGCATCCCACAGTAGGCTTGTAAACATGTACATAAAAACATACAACTAACCTGTAGCATCCCACAGTAGGCTTGTAAACATGTACATAAAAACATACAACTAACCTGTAGCATCCCACAGTAGGCTTGTAAACATGTACATAAAACATACAACTAACCTGTAGCATCCCACAGTAGGCTTGTAAACATGTACATAAAAACATACAACTAACCTGTAGCATCCCACAGTAGGCTTGTAAACATGTACATAAAAACATACAACTAACCTGTAGCATCCCACAGTAGGCTTGTAAACATGTACATAAAACATACAACTAACCTGTAGCATCCCACAGTAGGCTTGTAAACATGTACATAAAAACATACAACTAACCTGTAGCATCCCACAGTAGGCTTGTAAACATGTACATAAAAACATACAACTAACCTGTAGCATCCCACAGTAGGCTTGTAAACATGTACATAAAACATACAACTAACCTGTAGCATCCCACAGTAGGCTTGTAAACATGTACATAAAACATACAACTAACCTGTAGCATCCCACAGTAGGCTTGTAAACATGTACATAAAACATACAACTAACCTGTAGCATCCCACAGTAGGCTTGTAAACATGTACATAAAAACATACAACTAACCTGTAGCATCCCACAGTAGGCTTGTAAACATGTACATAAAAACATACAACTAACCTGTAGCATCCCACAGTAGGCTTGTAAACATGTACATAAAAACATACAACTAACCTGTAGCATCCCACAGTAGGCTTGTAAACATGTACATAAAACATACAACTAACCTGTAGCATCCCACAGTAGGCTTGTAAACATGTTCATAAAACATACAACTAACCTGTAGCATCCCACAGTAGGCTTGCAAACATGTACATAAAACATACAACTAACCTGTAGCATCCCATAGTAGGCTTGTAAACATGTACATAAAACATACAACTAACCTGTAGCATCCCACAGTAGGCTTGTAAACATGTACATAAAAACATACAACTAACCTGTAGCATCCCACAGTAGGCTTGTAAACATGTACATAAAAACATACAACTAACCTGTAGCATCCCACAGTAGGCTTGTAAACATGTACATAAAAACATACAACTAACCTGTAGCATCCCACAGTAGGCTTGTAAACATGTACATAAAAACATACAACTAACCTGTAGCATCCCACAGTAGGCTTGTAAACATGTACATAAAACATACAACTAACCTGTAGCATCCCACAGTAGGCTTGTAAACATGTACATAAAAACATACAACTAACCTGTAGCATCCCACAGTAGGCTTGTAAACATGTACATAAAACATACAACTAACCTGTAGCATCCCACAGTAGGCTTGTAAACATGTACATAAAACATACAACTAACCTGTAGCATCCCACAGTAGGCTTGTAAACATGTACATAAAAACATACAACTAACCTGTAGCATCCCACAGTAGGCTTGTAAACATGTACATAAAACATACAACTAACCTGTAGCATCCCACAGTAGGCTTGTAAACATGTACATAAAAACATACAACTAACCTGTAGCATCCCACAGTAGGCTTGTAAACATGTACATAAAAACATACAACTAACCTGTAGCATCCCACAGTAGGCTTGTAAACATGTACATAAAACATACAACTAACCTGTAGCATCCCACAGTAGGCTTGTAAACATGTACATAAAACATACAACTAACCTGTAGCATCCCACAGTAGGCTTGTAAACATGTACATAAAAACATACAACTAACCTGTAGCATCCCACAGTAGGCTTGTAAACATGTACATAAAACATACAACTAACCTGTAGCATCCCACAGTAGGCTTGTAAACATGTACATAAAAACATACAACTAACCTGTAGCATCCCACAGTAGGCTTGTAAACATGTACATAAAAACATACAACTAACCTGTAGCATCCCACAGTAGGCTTGTAAACATGTACATAAAACATACAACTAACCTGTAGCATCCCACAGTAGGCTTGTAAACATGTACATAAAACATACAACTAACCTGTAGCATCCCACAGTAGGCTTGTAAACATGTACATAAAAACATACAACTAACCTGTAGCATCCCACAGTAGGCTTGTAAACATGTACATAAAAACATACAACTAACCTGTAGCATCCCACAGTAGGCTTGTAAACATGTACATAAAAACATACAACTAACCTGTAGCATCCCACAGTAGGCTTGTAAACATGTACATAAAAACATACAACTAACCTGTAGCATCCCACAGTAGGCTTGTAAACATGTACATAAAACATACAACTAACCTGTAGCATCCCACAGTAGGCTTGTAAACATGTACATAAAAACATACAACTAACCTGTAGCATCCCACAGTAGGCTTGTAAACATGTACATAAAACATACAACTAACCTGTAGCATCCCACAGTAGGCTTGTAAACATGTACATAAAAACATACAACTAACCTGTAGCATCCCACAGTAGGCTTGTAAACATGTACATAAAAACATACAACTAACCTGTAGCATCCCACAGTAGGCTTGTAAACATGTACATAAAACATACAACTAACCTGTAGCATCCCACAGTAGGCTTGTAAACATGTACATAAAAACATACAACTAACCTGTAGCATCCCACAGTAGGCTTGTAAACATGTACATAAAAACATACAACTAACCTGTAGCATCCCACAGTAGGCTTGTAAACATGTACATAAAACATACAACTAACCTGTAGCATCCCACAGTAGGCTTGTAAACATGTACATAAAAACATACAACTAACCTGTAGCATCCCACAGTAGGCTTGTAAACATGTACATAAAAACATACAACTAACCTGTAGCATCCCACAGTAGGCTTGTAAACATGTACATAAAACATACAACTAACCTGTAGCATCCCACAGTAGGCTTGTAAACATGTACATAAAACATACAACCAACCTGTAGCATCCCACAGTAGGCTTGTAAACATGTACATAAAACATACAACTAACCTGTAGCATCCCACAGTAGGCTTGTAAACATGTACATAAAAACATACAACTAACCTGTAGCATCCCACAGTAGGCTTGTAAACATGTACATAAAACATACAACTAACCTGTAGCATCCCACAGTAGGCTTGTAAACATGTACATAAAAACATACAACTAACCTGTAGCATCCCACAGTAGGCTTGTAAACATGTACATAAAAACATACAACTAACCTGTAGCATCCCACAGTAGGCTTGTAAACATGTACATAAAAACATACAACTAACCTGTAGCATCCCACAGTAGGCTTGTAAACATGTACATAAAAACATACAACTAACCTGTAGCATCCCACAGTAGGCTTGTAAACATGTACATAAAACATACAACTAACCTGTAGCATCCCACAGTAGGCTTGTAAACATGTACATAAAAACATACAACTAACCTGTAGCATCCCACAGTAGGCTTGTAAACATGTACATAAAACATACAACTAACCTGTAGCATCCCACAGTAGGCTTGTAAACATGTACATAAAACATACAACTAACCTGTAGCATCCCACAGTAGGCTTGTAAACATGTACATAAAAACATACAACTAACCTGTAGCATCCCACAGTAGGCTTGTAAACATGTACATAAAACATACAACTAACCTGTAGCATCCCACAGTAGGCTTGTAAACATGTACATAAAAACATACAACTAACCTGTAGCATCCACAGTAGGCTTGTAAACATGTACATAAAAACATACAACTAACCTGTAGCATCCCACAGTAGGCTTGTAAACATGTACATAAAAACATACAACTAACCTGTAGCATCCCACAGTAGGCTTGTAAACATGTACATAAAAACATACAACTAACCTGTAGCATCCCACAGTAGGCTTGTAAACATGTACATAAAAACATACAACTAACCTGTAGCATCCCACAGTAGGCTTGTAAACATGTACATAAAAACATACAACTAACCTGTAGCATCCCACAGTAGGCTTGTAAACATGTACATAAAACATACAACTAACCTGTAGCATCCCACAGTAGGCTTGTAAACATGTACATAAAACATACAACTAACCTGTAGCATCCCACAGTAGGCTTGTAAACGTGTACATAAAACATACAACTAACCTGTAGCATCCCACAGTAGGCTTGTAAACATGTACATAAAACATACAACTAACCTGTAGCATCCCACAGTAGGCTTGTAAACATGTACATAAAACATACAACTAACCTGTAGCATCCCACAGTAGGCTTGTAAACATGTACATAAAAACATACAACTAACCTGTAGCATCCCACAGTAGGCTTGTAAACATGTACATAAAAACATACAACTAACCTGTAGCATCCCACAGTAGGCTTGTAAACATGTACATAAAAACATACAACTAACCTGTAGCATCCCACAGTAGGCTTGTAAACATGTACATAAAACATACAACTAACCTGTAGCATCCCACAGTAGGCTTGTAAACATGTACATAAAAACATACAACTAACCTGTAGCATCCACAGTAGGCTTGTAAACATGTACATAAATCATACAACTAACCTGTAGCATCCCACAGTAGGCTTGTAAACATGTACATAAAACATACAACTAACCTGTAGCATCCCACAGTAGGCTTGTAAACATGTACATAAAAACATACAACTAACCTGTAGCATCCCACAGTAGGCTTGTAAACATGTACATAAATGTCTCAACATACAACTAACCTGTAGCATCCCACAGTAGGCTTGTAAACATGTACATAAAATGTCTCACTGGAGCCATGTCTATAAAACATACAACTAATTTGTAGCATCCCACAGTAGGCTTGTAAACATGTACATAAAGTCTCACAGCCATACAAGCTAACCTGTAGCATCCACAGTAGGCTTGTAAACATGTACATAAACACATACAACTAACCTGTAGCATCCCACAGTAGGCTTATAAACATGTACATAAAACATACAACTAACCTGTAGCATCCCACAGTAGGCTTGTAAACATGTACATAAAAACATACAACTAACTTGTAGCATCCCACAGTAGGCTTGTAAACATGTACATAAAAACATACAACTAACCTGTAGCATCCCAAAGTAGCCTTGTAAACATGTACATAAAAACATACAACTAACCTGTAGCATCCTACAGTAGGCTTGTAAACATGTACATAATAACATACAACTAACCTGTAGCATCCCACAGTAGGCTTGTAAACATGTACATAAAACATACAACTAACCTGTAGCATCCCACAGTAGGCTTGTAAACATGTACATAAAAACATACAACTAACCTGTAGCATCCCACAGTAGGCTTGTAAACATGTACATAAAAACATACAACTAACCTGTAGCATCCTACAGTAGGCTTGTAAACATGTACATAAAACATACAACTAACCTGTAGCATCCCACAGTAGGCTTGTAAACATGTACATAAAAACATACAAGTAACCTGTAGCATCCCACAGTAGGCTTGTAAGCATGTCCATAAAAACATACAACTAACCTGTAGCATCCCACAGTAGGCTTGTAAACATGTCCATAAAAACATACAACTAACCTGTAGCATCCCACAATAGGTTTGTAAACATGTCCATAAAAACATACAACTAACTTGTAGCATCCCACAGTAGGCTTGTAAACATGTACATAAAAACATACAACTAACCTGTAGCATCCCAAAGTAGCCTTGTAAACATGTACATAAAAACATACAACTAACCTGTAGCATCCTACAGTAGGCTTGTAAACATGTACATAATAACATACAACTAACCTGTAGCATCCCACAGTAGGCTTATAAGCATGTCCAAGAATGTCTCAACGGAGCCATATCTAACTAACCTGTAGCATCCAACAGTAGGCTTGTAAGCATGTACAAGAATGGCTCACTGGAGCCATGTCTAACTAACCTGTAGCATCCCACAGTAGGCTTGTAAGCATGTCCAAGAATGTCTCACTGGAGCCATGTCTATCTAACCTGTAGCATTCTACAGTAGGCTTGTAAGCATGTACAAGAATGTCTCACTGGAGCCATGTCTATCTAACCTGTAGCATCCCACAGTAGGCTTGTAAGCATGTCCAAGGATGTCTCACTGGAGCTATGTCTAGCTAACCTGTAGCATCCCACAGTAGGCTTGTAAGCATGTACAAGAATGTCTCACTGGGGCCATGTCTAACTAACCTGTAGCATCCCACAGTAGGCTTGTAAGCATGTCCAAGAATGTCTCACTGGAGCCATGTCTATCTAACCTGTAGCATCCCACAGTAGGCTTGTAAGCATGTCCAAGAATGTCTCACTGAAGCCATGTCTATCTAACCTGTAGCATCCCATAGTAGGCTTGTAAGCACGTACAAGAATGTTTCACTGGAGCTATATCTATGTGTGAAGTGGACTGTTGCTTCAATTGAGCCAGCAGAAAATACTACCCAGTATTTGAGCAATAAAACATGGCCATAATCACTTTCACATACAGCACCCCACAACAAAACTAATTCTAAACTTATTGTCACCGTTCACAAAAGGAAAACAAAATAAATGTTGTATAAGGAATACATAACAAATAAGCCACACTAATACCTTCAACAATGACATCTTCTTAGTTGAGCTGAAATCCAGCAAAGCAAAGCAAAACGAACATGGTGAACCTCCTAGAAAATAATACTCCCATGCCATCAGTGAAAATAATACTCCCACACCATCAGTGAAAATAATACTCCCATGCCATCAGTGAAAATAATACTCCCACGCCATCAGTGAAAACAATACTCCCACGCCATCAGTGAAAATAATACTTCCACGCCATCAGTGAAAAAAATACTCCCACACCATCAGTGAAAATAATACTCCCACACCATCAGTGAAAATAATACTCCCACGCCATCACTGAAAATAATACTCCCACGCCACAGTGAAAATAATACTCCACGCCAACAGTGAAAAAAATACTCCCACGCCATCAGTGAAAAAAATACTCCCATGCCATCAGTGAAAATAATACTCCATGCCATCAATGAAAATAATACTCCCACACCATCAGTGAAAATAATACTCCCACGCCATTAGTGAAAATAATAGCCAGTAATGGAGATAACATTCCTCTCTTAACACAAACACACACCTAAATTACTGCACACTCAGAGTGCTGGAAAACTAGGAACCTGCGTAGGATTAAACCTATAATACAAAGCTTTACACTATATAAACTATGCAACATGGAAACAAGTACATCAAATACACTGTCCACTTAAATTTCTCCAGTAATGAAAGCAATACACAAGAGATGACATCAATAACATACAGTCTAAATTAGAATCTCCCAAACATAAAAATGTTCACTTACCTATAATATCCAAGTGTCTAGTCTAAACAAGTCCCATTAATTCTTCGAGTAAACATCTACAATGTTGACTGCTTCTCCAGATGGCTTGCACACTCTACAGAACAGCTTAACCAGCAGAATATTGCAATTATCTGTAAAACTTACTTCAAAATTCAAGTCACCTATAGCAAATCGTGACAGTCATTTATAATCCCAGTGTCACCAACCACAAAATGTACAATTGTTTAAAAAACAATATTAATTTAATAAAAAAGGCTACAATAATCTCTTGTCCAACCTTCTCTTATGACTGTGACTCCCACAACTAAGCAGAATTATGTAGAAAGTGACACATATTATTTCATAAAACAACATACCTCCCCCCAAACAATTAAGCCAAGTCTTGTCTCTCCACATGATATACCTAGACAATGTCTGACTTTACTACTTTGTAATGAATGCATGAATAGATAACACTGGTTAACACATTCAGATAAATACATACATTCAAATGCAAAAGACATTTTAACAGGTTAGCATTCAGTGAAACGAAAGTCAATGCCAATCCAGAAACCAATGCACTTAGCACCTCATCAAGTTGGATATGACCATTTTCATCTCTGCTGGCACCCATTGTTTAATCCAGTATGTACAAGATCAAAAACACTTAACAGAAAGCCGAGGATGACTTTAGCAAAACAAACTGAAAATTGTGCGACTATTTTTTATATATTTAGTCAATGTTTTAGGTAATGTAACAAAGTTCTAGAAACTGAATTTTCAGTGGAGATTGATATCTGCAGAAAATGATAATAAAGCTATGTATACATTTGTAAGATCCCTATTTATAGGCTTGTAATACAGATGGAACAGATGTGAAAAAATAAGTTCAGTGAAAGTTAGGGGAACCACAAATCTATTGGACAGCTGATATTTGTGGTTCCCCTGACTTTCATTGAACTTATTTATGAGAAGAGTTGAGAAACAACGGTTGGCATGAGAGGAAACATATTTATTTTAAAGAGGTGCCTCCCCTGGAAGAAGCAAAACATCTAAATGTATGCGTTGGGTTAAGTCTGAAGATGGCCTGAAACACAAAAGGAAAAAGTACATGACACTATTTTGACTTGTATACCTTTTTTGTTGTAGTCATATAAACATGTTATGGTCTTGCAATGCACTCACCAGTGCACACACTGTCTGTAAAAATATCATGCATATACCTTTAGTACAAGTCTTCTTGACACATTGTAAAATATCTTAGCCTTCAGTGCAGACAAGATTCCTTCTCCACTTCCACATAATGCAGCTCCATTCCTGTCACCCAACAGTCACCAGGAAAAGCAGGACCAAGCATGTTATCCGCACTAACTCTGCTTCCATAGAAGGCTGTGAGTGTCATATGTCAAAGGTTCATAGGAGATGCAAATCAATTGAGCTGCAAAGGACGTTTCAGCTTGCCCAGTCCTCCCTTTTCAAGAAGGGCCAGGCATGATGAATTTATGAATACCCAAATAGTTATCCTTTTTAAAGGCAGAAAGTATGTCACACTGTTAAACTGGGAGAGTTAATTTGTTCTACAGAGGTGGGTAAGCACTGTGTTGTAAATCTATACTTCCATCATGTGCATTTGTTTGTGGGAGTGGATGTACATCTGTGGTCCTAATATTATCTGAGCTATTTGGTTTATGGATGTATAAGAGTTTTTAGATTCTTGGATCCACTGTAACCAACCAAGCCTTCTTGCACTACAGTAGTAACACATGATAACCCTGTCCATAATGCTAGCCTGCGTCTTAAACAAAAAAAAAGCTGGTGCAATAACACTACCACTACAGAAGATAGTCGTGACTCTCATCACACATTTGCACGTGCACACACACACACACACACACACACACACACACACACACACACACACACACACACACACACACACACACACACAGTAAATTTGTCCCCTAACCTAACCCTAAACAGTCACAATCACACACCTTAATCTAACCTCTTACCCAATCTATCCCCTAACCCTATAATACACACTCACTTGTATGTGTGTGAATGTATCTGTGTATATATATATATATATATATATATATATATATATATATATATATATATATATATATAGAGAGAGAGAGAAAGAGAGGGAGAGAGAAAGAAAGATACACTTACATGCACACACACTCTGTCGCTCACACACATTATGTATTAAAATAGTTATATATACATATATAACAGATGTAGATAGATAAAGACTTATATGAAATATTTATTACTTTATAAAGCAGCACAACAGGAGCTGGTGTTGATAATGGCTGACCTGAATGCACATTTAAGGACAGATAGAACAGACTATGAGGACTGACTGGGTCCACATGGGTGAGGCTACAAGAATAAAGAAGGAGAGGCCATTCTAGACTTCTGTCTGGTAAATGGCTTGATAGTAGCCAACACATGATTCAGAAAGAGAGACAGTCACAGGATCATGTACAAGAGCGGCTAATGTGCAAGTTGGGTAGACTTCCTCCTAGTAAGGAAAGGACAATGGGGTAGAATCAATGATTGCAAATTCATCCCCAGTGAAACTGTAAGCCCACTGTAAAAAGCACTGACAGCCATAATCAGTTGCAAGCAGTGGTCATAGAAGGTTCCAAGGTCAAAAGAGACCAGGATGAAGACCTAGAAAATGACTGTAAAGAAAGTGCAACAGCTCTAGGAACTGCTTAGGCCTCTAGCACCTCAAGAAGAAGAGGAGGCCTCTAGCACCTCAAGAAGAAGAGGAGGCCTCTAGCACCTCAAGAAGAAGAGGAGGCCTCTAGCACCTCGAGAAGAAGAGGAGGCCTCTAGCACTTCGAGAAGAAGAGGAGGCCTCTAGCACCTCAAGAAGAAGAGGAGGCCTCTAGCACCTCAGGAAGAAGAGGAGGCCTCTAGCACCTCAAGAAGAAGAGGAGGCCTCTAGCACCTCAAGAAGAAGAGGAGGCCTCTAGCACCTCAAGAAGAAGAGGAATATGTGGCGTTGAAAAGCATTGGAAGCAGCTCAAACAGCACAATGTGACGACTACACAACATGTATGTAGCCGAGACAGGCATGGAAATAAGAGACATAAGAAACGCTGCTGCAAGAATGCCCAAGTCCAGGAAGTCATCAAAAGAAAGGAAGAGTGCAGGAAAAATGGTAGAAGGAAAAGACAGACAACACTAGGAGGGAATACTGCATGGCTGACAAGAAGACTAAAAAAGGAGTTACAATAGCAAAGAACAAGGCATCGCCGGCACTCTACCAACTGCTGGAAGGTGACTCAGCACACAGCACTAAGAAAGTATATCAGATTGCAAGGCAAAAACAGAAAGATAACGGTCAGACGCCTTCATAAGGGATGCCAACAGCAATCTGCCCACCAGTCCACAGGGCATCAAAGCAGATGGAAGGAGTACTTTGAGCAGCTCAAATGAAGAAAACTATGCAGAAACCGTAGCTCCCCAGATACAGCCTACAATCAGAGAACAGCAGGAGCCCACCATAAAAGTAAGAATAGCTCTAAGGAAAATGAAGTCAGGGAAAGCAGCAGGATCAGCTGAGGTCACAGTTGATTTGATAAAGATTGGGTGGCACAGTGGGTTAGAGTTGTCGCCTCACAGCATGAGGTTCCCCGGTTTAGTTCTTGGCTCGGGTGCCTTCTGCGCACATTCTGCATGTCCTCCCAGTGTTCATGTGGATTTCCTCCTGGTACTCCCATTTCCTCTTACATTCCAAGGACATGCAGTAAGTGGACACTCTAAATTGGCCACAGGTGTGAGTGACTGCAACTGTTTAATGTGGAAGAACTACTGTGCCAGGGCTAGCCACCTGGTGGTGTAAACCTTGCCTCTAGATAAGTTGGTTGTTAGTTAGTCAGGTTTCAGTGAGGTTAAAAGAGGTTTTAGTTTGGGTGAGTAGATTAGAGGGGTTGTCAGCAATGATGCTGATAGTGGAGCCATTCACGTAATGTATAAGGGATGACTGAGGACAGGATGTGTTGAGTTGGTTCGTAAAAATGTTACAATGAAGGGGGCCAAGAATTGAGCCTTGTGGCACACCCATTTTTATGGAGAAAAAGGAAAACAGAGCAGACAGCCATTTGAGGGACTCCTGTCAGCTAGTGAGGTAGTTGGAGAACCAGGAGTTAGTTGCAGTTGAGAGGTTTAGTTGAGAAAGTTTAGAGAGGACAATGGGGTGGGAGCCATTTAGATATATATATATATATATATATATATATATATATACATACATACATACACACACACACACACACATATATATATGTATGTATATGTATGCAAACACACACAAGTGTGTGCGCGCATGTGTGTGTGTATGTGTGTGTGTGTGTGTGTGTGTGTGTGTGTGTGTGTGTGTGTGTGTGTGTGTGTATATATATATATATATATATATATATATATATATATAGGGTCTATGTTATATATTTAAACTGTCAAAATGTCGAATACCATATGTTCGAGACCATATGGTTGATATTTGAAAGTTCGAATATATAATAAAAAAAAAAAAAAAAACATACCTTAACAATGCTAGCAGGAGGGCAAGCACCCCTGCGCCCCCACGCCCCCCTACTTAAATATACCCACTCCGAGACTGCACTTCAGTGCAGAAGAGGGAAATTCTCCCATTCTGCACCATACGGCACTGTTAAAGTCAACCTTCGTACACTTAAAATGTCGATCATATGTTCTCGACCATATGACAATCGACATTTCAAGCGTTCGTTTATTTGACAAATAGGGTCATAGGAGGTTACTAGGCTAATGGCCCTGAGGCCCTTACAAACCTAGCCAAGAGTTTATCCACACAAAAAAAACACAGTCAGCACCTGTCAGTGAAGGACACAGGTGGAACTTCTGGGACAAATTTGTGGTTTCCCATCCACTCATCAAGCTTGCGCTTGAAAAGAGTCACAGAGGTACTCCATTTGACATGCATGGGAAGGTCATTCCAGAGGCAGGGCAGCCTCTGGGAGATCAACCTGTGTCTCCAGCAGGTTTTGTTGATGTCGCATATTAGATTTAGGCCTTTCAAGTCGGTAATGCGTGAGTAGTTAGACTTACAGATATAGAGCATCTCTAGTAAGGCAGGGTCTGAGATTGCCTTGTAGGTGAGACACAAATTACCTTTGAGCAATCTACATGATACCGAGCAGAGCAACAGGGATTTAGCCTGTCCACACAGGACAGGTGTTGGAGGCCATGGAGTCTCCTGACACACCTCAGTGGCCTTTCCAGTTGATGCAGGTTTTTGAAGAGGTACATACCAAATGGGGCATTATACTCAATTATTGGCCTAATGAAGGAGGAGTACAGAAAGGTAATAATCTCCTTTTTTTCTGGATGCAATTCCTTTACTTGTGAAATAAACCAAGTAAAGGCTATTCTGACCACTGCCGCCACATGATAGTCAAATGTGAGATTATTGTCAACCTGAGTACCCAGGTCTCTCAACACAGGCTGTGTGCTTAGGGGATTGCCGTTGATGTGGTAATCAGTAGGGGCCATGTTTTTGCTGAATGGTATGATAATACATTTTTTTTGTGTTTAACTTAAGGTCATGACTTTGACACCAGTCATTTGTTGCTATGAGACCATCTTGCAGTATGCTAACATCATTTTGGGAGTATAATCCCCCCTTTGGCATCTGTCTGGACACATTCAACAACTGGAATGCACAGAGACACCTCACCAGAAGAATTCAAGGCCTAGAACACAAAGAGAAGCCTTATTAAAAGGATACAAGACCTAAACAACAAGTCCTACATTGAGTCACTCAAAGCCCCTATACCTGGCATCCCACAGACCACAAAAAGGTGACCCAGGTCTGCCATACAAGGTATATTCCAGCACATGACTGATGGATTTACTGCACATCAACAAGTTAAATGGCATCAGAAATACTCTGTCTAGGGATCTAGACCTCTCCTCCAACATCAACAAAATGGTTTAGAGTTCAGCATTTAAATGTCTCATTCACTGAAATGAAAGTTAGTATTAAGCCAGAAACCAATGCACTTAGCACCTCATCAAGTTGAATATGACCATTTTCACCTCTGCTGGCACTCGTTGCTTAACCCAGTATATCCAAGATCAAAAACACTTAACAGAAAGCCAACGATGACTGTAGTAATTGTAGAGTAATTAACATGCAAACCATTTGACTTGGTCTTCTCTTACCACAAACTGAAAATGATGCAACAATTTTTTATATATTCAGTCAATTTTTGGTTAATGTAACAAACTTCAAGAAACTGAATTTTCAGTGGAGATTGATATCTGTAGAAAATCATAATAAAGTTATGTATACAGTTGTAAGAGCCCTATTTATAGGCTTGCAACACACTTGGAACAGATGTGAAAAAATAAATTCAGTGAAAGTTAGGGGAACCACAAATATCAGCTGCCCAAGAGAAGAGTTGAGAAAGAGAGGTTGGCATGGCTGGGTGTAGAGTGCCCTTATACACGTAGAATAGTCTCATTACACCTGTAATGACTGGGTGTAGGCTGTCCTTACACATGCAGAATATAGTCATTACACCTGTAATTAATGGACACAGGGTACCTGTATGTAGAACTGATGGCTAGGTGTAGGGTGCCCTTACACATGAAGAATATGGCCATCACACCTCTAACTTATTGGATACAGGGTATTGTAATGCAGAACTTACGGATGGGCATAGGATGTCCTTATATATGTAAAACAGTAGAACAGTGTCATTACAAGTGTAACGAGTGGATACAGGGTCCATGAATGTAGAGCTGATGGCTGGGTGTAGGGTGCCCTTATGCATGTAGAGTAGTGTCATTATGCATGTAATTAATGGATAAAGGGTCCCTGTATGTAAAATTGATGGGTGGGTGTAGTATGTGGTTATATATGTAGAATAGTGTCATTATACCTGTAATCAATGGACACAGGGTCCCTGTATGCAGAACTGATGGTTGGGTGTACGGTGTCCTTAGACATGTAGAAAAGTCTAATTACACCTGTAATTAATGGATACTGGGTCACTGTATGCAGAACTTATCGGTGGGTGTAGGGTGTCCTTATACATGCAGAATAGTATCATTACACCTGTAATTAATGGTTACAAGATCCCTGTATGGAGAACTGATGGCTGGGTGTACAGTGTCCTTATACATGTAGAAAAGTCTCATTGCACCTGTAATTAATGGATACTGGGTCCCTGTATATGCAGAACATATCAATGGGTGTATGGTGTCCTTATACATGCAGAATAGTATCATTACACCTGTAATTAATGGAGACAAGGTCCCTGTATGGTGAACTGATGCCTGAGTGTACAGTGTCCTTATACATGTAGAAAAGTCTCATTACACTTGTAATTAATGGATACTGGGTCCCTGTATGCAGAACTTATCGGTGGGTTTTGGGTGTCCTTATACATGTAAAACAGTGTCATTACACCTGTAATTAATGGATACAGGGTCCCTGTATGTAGAACTGATAGCTGGGTGTAGCAAGTCCTTATCTATGTAGAACCATTAGCAGGGTGCAGGGTGTCTGTATACATGTAGAATAGTGCCATTACACATGCAATTAATAGATACTGGGTCTCAGTATGTAGAACTGATGCAAGGAGTTTTAATACATGTTGAATAGTGTCATTACACCTGTAATTAATGGGTACAGGGTCCCTCTATTTAGAACTGAGAGCTGGGTGTACGGTGTCCTTATACATGTAGAATAGTATCATTACACTTGTAATTAATGGATACAGGGCCCCTCTATGTAGAACTGACGGATGGGTATAGGGTGTCCCTTATACATGTAGAATACTATCATTACATCTGTAATTAATGGATACAGGATCCTTGAATGTATAGCTGATGGCTGGGTGTAGGGTGTCCTTACTCATGCAGAATAGTGTCATTATAGCTTTTAACACACACACACACACACACACACACACACACACACACACACACACACACACACACACACACACACACACACACACACATCAAATGATCGAAACCACACATCATTGAAAACAAGATCATTGAGATGAGAATTTCGAAATCCCATTTAAACGATCCAGCAGAAAAAGATCTTCCCGGGGTAAGTAACCAATTACTCAAAAAGAAACAAAACCTAAACTCCAAGATCACACTACAGTTTGGAAAAGAACAAAGTTCACTGTCATGAAAACAGGTTAGTTACTCTGAGAAGATCTT
This sequence comes from Protopterus annectens, assembly GCF_019279795.1. Lineage (NCBI taxonomy): Eukaryota > Metazoa > Chordata > Ceratodontiformes > Protopteridae > Protopterus > Protopterus annectens. The sequence continues at coordinate 948,094,224 of NC_056733.1, forward strand.
TGTTGTTCAGCTGGCTCGCGGAAATGGGGTTTCAATAGTTTTGTCCCAACAATCTCATCTTTGATGATATGGGGTTATGATGATTTGTATAATGCATAAACGCACACTAGTATATACACACAAATATACAAAATCACAGATACACGTGTGTGTGTGTGTGTGTGTGTGTGTGTGTGTGTGTGTGTGTGTGTGTGTGTATAAAAAGTGTACACACCCCTGTTAAAATGACAGGTTTTTGTGATATTATAAAATGAGACCACAATAAATCATTTCAAAACTTTTCCCATCTTTAATATGACCTATAACCTGTACAATTATATTGAAAAACAAATCTGTTAGGGGAAAAATATAAACAATAAAAAACGTACAATAAGCTGGTTGCATAAGTGTGCACACCCTTAAACTAATACTTTGTTGAAGTACAAATTTTTGCAGAATGTCCAGATTTTACCTCAGATATTTGGTCTGTTCCTCATAAAATCTCTGATTTACTGGTAAATTACAGATGAATGAAGTCACTAAATAATGACACATGTTTGAGTTTCAGACTTCATATCCCCCAGAAAATACATGCTAACACAAATCCTGTTATTCTTAATGCTTTCTAAATGAACAAGAGCAATATTTAAAATCTGTGCCTATTTTTGGGCCTTTGTGCCCCCATTATTTTAGGCTTTGCCCAGATTTCTTGCGTTAAGGAGTTGAGCGGTATGAAGAGCACTGGTTGTCCTTCATAAAGGTGGCATATCCTCGGTGGTACAGCAGTAGCGTTGTTACCTCACAGCAAGAGGTTCTCCTGTTCGATTCTCGGCTGGAATGCCTACTGTGTGGAGTCTGCATGTCCTCCCCATGGTTGAGTGGCCTCCGAAAGACATGTGTGAATGGGCGCGCCTTCTCTGAAGGTTGGGCGTTGGGCTGGCAACTCAGCACCATAAAAATCAACTGCCAATCATTAGCGGACTGGAGTTCTGCTGTGGTGACCCCTAACTGGGAAAAGCCAGAAAGACAAACAACAACAACTACTAATGCTAGCAAGTACAGAATAATAAGGTTGACTAGAACTCACTGAAAAATTGTCAAACAAATCACTATAGACTTCATAAACAAAGACACTGACAACCTAAAAATCTCTCAACCCAAATCAGTTTAGGTTTATGAAGTGTTGATCTACCTGCCTAAACCAGTGAGCGTCTTTTAAAATGTCACTAAGGCTTTAGATAAGAACAAAACCCTACATATAGCAGACGTTGATCTGGGCAAGGCCTGTGATACTATTCCGGACTAAGTCATATTGACAAACTAATCAAACTGAAAGTAAAAATTGCTATAGATCTAACTAGTGCCCAGACAAAATCCACTGACTCAAGTCCAGGGGCACTGTCTCCTCTAAAAGACTCATTTCTTTTGGAGTCCCACAGGACTTCGTGCTTAGCCTGCTCTGACTCGGCTTCTGTTTATCTGATGTCCAAGCTGATGTCATGGGTGTTTGGCTTATCAGCTTCACAGATGTCTGCAAACTTAAAGTTATCATAAGCTCTCTAGTGGACCCAAGGATCATTCAAGACGGTATGTTATGCATAAACACATCATGCCAGGACTATGGGGTAACAGTATTGAAAATAATTGCAATATTGTGTCATTTGGAAAACAAAGCACCCTCATACCTGCCACACAGAAGGTAACCCCTCACTGTCAGTGCAGTTAATAGAAAGCGGACATTTTTGTATGCAATTAATTATCCTGCAACCACCATGAAGAATCTTTATGGCTGTTATAAAATCCTTCTACCAACCCTGACAGATTACCAAGGATCCAGGATGCCTGACCTGTGTATAAGACTAAAGGGACCAAAAACATTTTAACTACTTGTATCTTACTATCCATGTCCATGTAACGAAGCATCCATTTTATCAGTTTTTTATTATCTTTTGTTTACTCTCTTCTCACAATTCCATTGCTGCCTCACTAGAATAATGTTTAATCCATACTCATATTTTGTTTAACATGTCCCCATATATATGGCTATTCCTGAACCAGTTCATGTGTTAGTACATAATTTACCTCTATGGCCTTTGTTTTAGCTTCATTCATTTTGTATCCAGAAAAGATCTGAAACTGTCTCAATATGTTCCACAGCATTGTAATGTCTTTTTCGGGTTTGGACAGTTACAAAATAATATCTTCTGAAAATAAACCCAATTTTTGTTGACTACCATAACAATTATATCCTTGAGTTGATGAGTCCCTTATTTTCTTTGTAAATGGTTCTAAATATATCACAATTAAGTCAAGGGAAAGAGGACACCCCTGCCTGGTTCCTCTGCTCAAGCAGAAATTATCAAGGAAAGACCCCACCCACTTTAATTTTCACCTCTAATCCTTCACATGTTCTCCTAATCAGCTTTATAATTTTTTCAGGAAATGCAAATGCTTCCATTGCCCTGCTCCGAAAGTCCCAGCTTATCTGTCAAGTGCTTTCTCTGCATCAAGACCCACCAACAACAATGGTATTTTCTTATATTATGCTTCTCTCTGGATCATCAATGGTCTATTAATGCTGTTAAATGTTTGCCTCCCTTCCACACAACCACATTGATCCATATCTATCAGTTTTGGCATTACTTTTGCCATTCTTTTAGCAATTATAGACATGCACACTTTATAATCATGGTTCAGTACTGAAATGGGCCTGTATGAAATTGGAGCTGATTGATCTTACCCTCTTTAGGTGTTAAAGCTGCTACTGATTCATTCCAAGATGCTGGTACTTCTCCTCTTAAAATACTGTTAAACCAAACCTTCCAAATCTTTATCAGTTTTTTTCTCCTAGCTTCCAAACTTCCACAGGAATGCCATCTATTCCTGGGTATTTTCCTGTAAATTGGTTATACCGCACAATTGCTATCTCATCCACTCCTATCCTAACTGTTAGTAATTGAGCCTCATCTACCTATAACCTTGTCATATTTAATTCTTACATAAACATTTCCATTTGTATTGTTCCTGATCCATTCTGGACCCCTCAATGGCAGAAGAGCTGACACAGGTACAGTGAGTACTGTAGAGCTGTCAACCAACATTGGCTGTCTAGGCACTGAGCCAGCTAATGCTTGATAGGCTGATGTTGTGTCTCACATATGCCTAGTAAAATGAGTAACATGCACAGCAACTGTGAACTCTGACAATGAACACACAAAATGTGTGATAGCTCTTGATAAGACAAACAGGCTTTCACCATTTGCATCAAAGTTTGACCTTGCTGGAGAAATACAATACAGTCCAAAGCAGGAGGAAGGGCGGACTGACACCAGGAGCACAGACACTGGAAAACACAATGCCAGTGAACTCAATGTATGGACAGGTGATTGCTTTCCTATCTCGGGCGGTGCTTCATTGTTTGCATGTAGCACACCATCGTGCACTGCCGCATAGCAATGGTTATAGACCAAAATGTTTTGCTAGTTAAATTTTCCCTTAACACTTTGCTTGTGGTCCTCCAGAGGATTTTCAAGGCCCTGTTGTAAAGTCAGGTGGAACACTAAGCATATCCTTATATCCAAACGAAGCTGTGTCTCATCTCAGTATTCCTGATTTGGGAGGCTGTGCCCCCCCCCCCGCTTCCCATTATTCATACATAATAACTCTTTACCTGGTACACCTCGGAGAAGGGGGTTACTCCAAGATCCACAATTTAAAAGCTAGTATATACCCCTCCAAGTATACTACTAGAACACTATACTTAACATCCTTGAATGTTCAGTATGCACCACATAGAAGAGTCTTACATGCAGTGCAGAGCAGAATATATTAAATAGGATGCCACAGAAGCATCACCACTTACAGCATCTGGAAGGTTTGTCTGCAGCATACCATATGGCACATGTTAATCTACCATACCTCACAGTAGTGACCTTCAACGACCTAGCAGGAGCGTGCTAATGGGAAGTGAGATACAAGCATGTACAGCTACCACGATTAAGTTGCAACATTATATAGTCTGTATAGGACAAATGTTATGAATACAGTGTATCACACAGGACATCTAGTATAATAACTGTCAGATACTCATTAAATATTAACATGCACAGAGGACAGCCAGTTAGAATCATAAAAACACTGCAGATTGTAGACAGGAACCACATATCAGACATCCCTGTCATACTTGTGCATGTGTTTCCGTGGCGGCAGAGAACAGGTAAGAAGGCACTCACATGGGAAAAGAGCTGTCTGGCAGCCCCACCACTTGTCATTGTGGTTACTATGGGTAACATCAGCCCAAGAATTCTGTACAGCATTGAATGGAACAGAGGTCATTGTATCCAGGGCATAGCTATTACTGCTGTCTACCAGACAGTGGCCTAATGCATAACATTCATGGTGACCCAAAACCAGCTCCACAGAGCTGTACAGTGTCTGCACATCATCTGTGTCTTACACAATGTCTATCCGAAAGTTGAAAGCTAGCATCTTCAAACACACTCCATGAGATCCACTAGTCCAGTGTTTAGCAGTGTCACAGCATATCTCTCAGCACTGTGCACCAGGCTTATAGTTCTGCTGAATCCAAATAGGGCTGTTACCAGGTGACATTGATGGTTAATGTTCTGGTGTAGCACCATGCTGCATGTAACATCATATGGGTCATTCCTCCACCATGGCACAGCTCTATGCATACATTTGACCCATATGGCATGCAGTAGCAGATATCCTGGAATGTCACACCCCAGCTGTCAATGGTAATTGTGAAAATATGCCCTCTTACTATTATGCAGCAAATGAAAGCCGTTCTACTGTCAACATAGCAAACACTGTCTAAGGCTACTCTTGCGATGCTCTCACCTTGTCTGTCCATTCTCCATCATGGTAAGGTGGCATGGCCAGCCTGTGTCACATATCTATATGATTCTTGCTGCCCATGTCAGATTGAGGGCACATATCATGGAAGGCAGTGGTGCTATTATTATTGCTGCAAACCTCTTCAAGTACCAGGTGCAAATCATCACTGTCATCTGCCAGTCCCATCACAGGTAATGTGTCCAACAATTCCCCAAAGGCAAATCTGCCTGCCTAGAGATGTGTTAGAGACCTTTGTAGTGTCTCAGTATCAGCCATGCTGCAGCTGAGCTGTACTCATACCACATTTGACACAGTAAACAGGATGCATGTATACAGTTGTTAACAGATGGTACATATGTTACAGATGTAGCTCAAGTGAAGACTGTTTCTGCAATGACCATTTTGTCAAGACCAGTTGACCAAAAATGGCATTTTGTCAAAATTAGACTTAGTAAAACTAAAATTAAAATAAAGCATTTTAACGAATAACAAATGGCCCATACTTCTCACACAGAGGAGACCTCTACACCACCCACCTGTTTTAGTATAATCATCGCTAGTATAACCATCTCTTTGGTTGTTGCATTTTAAAGGCAGAAATATAGTGACGCTGAATAAATATACTGATTTATCAAGTGAGTCCCAAACAAATTTTCTTTGACAAAACAAGCTTTGATGACTCAGACATTTTCTATATGTCACACTACAGGACATGTACCTGTGGATTAAGAAATCACTGCAATTATAGGTAGCAAATACATGGCTCACCATATGGCACTAAGTGCCTCACCATGGACACTGTGCTTCTATAGGCAAGGTGGGGAGACACTTTTGAACTTCGACTGGCCATTTTATTGGGATGCCTTAGTTACCTATGTTGAGTACCATTTGAGCTGTGTTCAACTGATTTACATCACGGGTGTTGAACCCACAGCTGGGTAACTTCTGACTATAAATAATGGTGCAAGGCCCTGTCCTTTAGGTTGAGTGGGACCTTATGTAATGTCAGAAATAGATCCTACAATGTGGACATTTTATTTATTTATTTAATATTTGCTAACAGGGAAAATGCGACTTGGAACAAAGCCAATTTTCAGCGGAGGCCTGGAGAGAAATGTTCTAGATGCATGTATTTCTAATGTGGGAGGAAACCAGAGCACCTGGAGGAAACCCACATGAATGCAGGGAGGACATGCAGAAATAGATATACCCACAAGTGCAGATTATGAATACTGACATATATCTTTGTAAACCTTGTGAAATAGATTTACAGGCACTAGTGCAGAAACGTCCACCTTATAACCATGTGAAATAGATTTACAGGCACTAGTGCAGAAACGTCCACCTTATAACCATGTGAAATAGATTTACAGGCACTAGTGCAGAAACGTCCACCTTATAACCATGTGAAATAGATTTACAGGCACTAGTGCAGAAACGTCCACCTTATAACCGTGTGAAATAGATTTACAGGCACTAGTGCAGAAACGTCCACCTTATAACCGTGTGAAATAGATTTACAGGCACTAGTGCAGAAACGTCCACCTTATAACCATGTGAAATAGATTTACAGGCACTAGTGCAGAAACGTCCACCTTATAACCGTGTGAAATAGATTTGCAGGCACTAGTGCAGAAACGTCCACCTTATAACCATGTCAGATAGATATACAGGCAATAGTGCAGAAACGTCCACCTTATAACCATGTGAAATAGATTTACAGGCACTAGTGCAGAAACGTCCACCTTATAACCATGTCAGATAGATTTACAGGCACTAGTGCAGAAACGTCCACCTTATAACCATGTCTGATAGATTTACAGGCACTAGTACAGAAACGTCCACCTTATACTCTTCTGCAGTTATGTTGCCCACCAATGACGACCTACAAAGGGAAGCCAGAAGGAACTCCTCATTACATACGCTAGGCAGGACCTGACTAGGTGTACCAATAACTGAAGAGCTGTCTCCCATTAGAATCGTGTAACACTTTCAGATGTATTCTCATACCAACAGCAGACCTGCATTACTCCTGAACAGGAAGAGGCACTACAGTCAACGGTAGCCTTGGTCACAGGTATTCCTGATATATCTGTAAACTGACCCATCCCAGGCTGCACAGCCTAATTTCCCTGCATCCTGCAAAAAGACACCTATTACTTTTCTAATACAACTGTCACTTTATCTGTTCCTTCCATGAGCTGACTGTCAGGTCTGAGTTGATGCAGCATGTTATTTTGTATGAGTTAAGCAAATGCTTCAGCCTCATAACCATACATATTCCTCAATACAGCAGGCTACATAAATGCCAAATTTGTATCACCACTCTGAATATATTTGTTTCAGCAGTGTGTCTAGTTCTTCAAGATATACAACACTGTCCCAGAGGTGTACTCAATTGATCCACGAATCTGCACTGCCAGTAATACAATATAAGATTAATAAAATAACTTCTTCCATATGTATTATTTCCAGTACATGTTTGAGCCATACCAGGATTTTGCAGTACATGCTATACCCTAAGGAATATGGTTCTGGGAAGTAATTCAACAAGTTGCGGATCTACTGGACATGGGACACTGTCCACATGCAATGTTAACAGTTGGTCAGATGTATGCCTCATTCCCAGGCAAACATCTTACATGTTGCAGTCTTCACTGCATGCTGTAGCTTACTACATTCTGCTCTGCATCACCCTGCACTGACAGATAACACGCACTACATTAACCAATAATAGCAGTTTTGTCGTGTGGATATACCACAATGCAGAGCTGGGTAAACTAGGACAATACATTTCTTAACTATTAAAAAGTGGCTCCCTTTTGAAATGTTGGCACTCATAAATCAGAGTGCCAATAGAACAAAAAAAGACCAAAAATTCAGGAGAAGAGCAAATATCAAACATGTCTCTTCTTTTTTCATCTTGTTTTTTGTAGAGGGGTAAGCCACAACACACCCTGGATTTAAACACACACACACACACACACACACATTCTGGGACCTGATTTATTTGTACCTGCAGTTGGTGGTTTCTATTTTTATTGGTTTTACTTTCCGCCTTGGCTCTGGTTGTGTTTACTAGTTTTTATGGAGCCGCATACGGGTGCAGATCAGGGATTCAGAAGCAATGAGACTGGCGAATTACGTAAACTAATAGGACAGCTAACACAGCTTGTGGGGTTGCTCACACCCCTTAGCCAATCCATGGCCACGTTAGTTTCGTCACTTCCCCTACCAGGGAACCAGGAAGAAAGGGAACTAATCGCAGGGAGAACCGCGAGGGATTTGGATGTATCTCAACAAACCAATTCTGTTTCGGATGGTGAGGAGAACAATGTAAATAGTTTGGAGGGCTTTCCACACATCACGCTGGACCATGGTAGTGAAGTGGTAAACAGAACAGTAAGACCGAAGAGTCAAAGGCGCCAATTTCGGGCGATGGAGGACAGAATGCCAAATACAACAGGTACTCAAAATTTAGTATCTGAAATGTTAAAGTTAAAATTTGACTTTAACAAAGAACACGCTGGTGGGACATCGAGCGCATCATACTCTAAAATGTTAAGTGACTTAGAATTCTTTATATTTAAACACAAAACTCTTGACATGGACAATGCATACCTTAAACATTGTTTAGCAGCTAAGATTGTTCCTAAAGGTCTTAGAGTCTGTAAATTTCCCAATAATATTATAGAAGGATCGGAATTTCATAAGGATTTGATTGAAGTATTTGATAATTGCGGTTTTGCAATAATGAAAGCTATTATTAGAAACAATGATTTTTTGATGGAAAAGTTACTTACAGATATTGAAAACATTAATAAATCCATTATTACTGATTTAAAATTCACTATTGACTCTGAGAGAAGTAAATATCATGCATTGTTTAGAAACATTGAAAGCAAATGTAATGAGGTTCAGGACAGGAAAATTAGGAAAATCAAGAGGGATCTTGAAGAATACAAAAACAAGAGTCATTACCCCAAACCCAGGTATGTTCCTCGGCAAAAATATGGTAATTGGAACAAACAACAAAGTTTTGAGACTGAGTGGGAAGAGGGGGAAATGACCGAAGTTTTTGACCAAACTAACAACAACGAAGAATTCCCCCCACTTAGGAGATCAGAAAGGCTGATGAATCAAGAAAAAGTGTACTACAATTCAAAAAACTACATGGGGAGGGGGGAGAGACCATTTGTGAGAAGGGAGGAGAGGTGGAATTAAGTACTGGTATTACCAACAGTGGTAATATATGGTCACACAATGGCTTCAACATTTACAACTACTCTAATGTACAGGTCGATGCCTCTTGGTTTAATTTGTTTTCAAAAGGTTTTACCTTTGTCCCTAGACAAAGAGTGGATATATCCAGACTGTTAATTGACATCAAGCTGTTTACCAGGAAAAAGAATCTTGAATTATTTTTTAAAGGTAAGACTAGTCAGCCTTACAATGAAACACTAAAGTGTAAAAGCATTTTCAACCCTCCCTTACACCCTCAGTTGAAAAATTTTGAAATCAAAATCGAAAATGAAGTTAGAAAGCAACTAACTAACAAGCGTACGCATCCAAATTTGTCTCCAGGAGAGATTAACACATTGAGAGAGGTTAGCAGTAACAGTGAACTGAGGGTCATGAAACCGGACAAAGGAGGGGGAGTGGTTGTTATGCAAGCGATAGAATATGAAAGTAAAATGTTGGACATATTGAATGATGAAAACAAATACACTAGAGTATCACTAAACAAAGTCAATATAGCCTACAAAATGATACATGTACTATTAAATGACCTTTTGTTGGAAGGTTCTATTGACAAAGAAATCCACAAGTTTTTGACAGTCGAGAAACCTAAGGTCCCATGTATTTTTGGCATCCCCAAAGTACACAAAGATAGTACAGACCCCCCTTTAAGGCCGATAGTGTCGGCAGATGGGTCGGCCACAGCCCCTTTGGCAAAATTTGTTGATTTGAAAGCTAAAAAAGTATTAGAAGGAAGGGACTGTATTCTCAAAGATTCGTGGGACTTTTTAAGGAAAGTGGAATCATCTTTGTATAGTGAAAATATGAATTTTGGTACGATGGATGTAGTTGATCTTTTTGGTAGTATTCCACATGAAACAGGGCTACATTGGTTCGAAGAAGCTTTAATAGCTAGCAAGAAACTGACACATGGAGAATTTAGGAATACTTTAACCCTAATGGAAATAGTGTTAAAAAATAATTTCATTTATTTTCAAGGGGAATACTACAGACAAGAAAAAGGAGTAGCTATGGGGGCACATTGTGCACCAACTTATGCCAACATTATCATGGCATTTTGGGAGGAGAAATTTTTGCTCAACTCACATTTTAGTGACCAATGGGTACTATATGCAAGATTTCTTGATGACCTTTGTTTTTTCTGGAAAGGGAACAAATGTAATTTTGACAAGTTGGTTGATTATGTCAACCAAACTGCAAACTTTTTAAAATTTACACAGAACTTTGACTCAAACACACTGAATTATTTAGATGTTAACATTAGCAAAAAAGATGGAAAGTTCACATCAAAGATATACAGAAAGGAAACATTTTGCAACAGCTATTTACACTTTAGTAGTTGTCATCCTCCGTCTCAGAAAAAAGGAGTTGTAAAAGGGCAACTAGTTCGCACAAGTAGAATGACATCTGAGGATGATGAATTTATTAAAGAAGTTAATGTACTTAGAGAGTTTTTTGTCAAGAGAGGTTACTCAAACGACTATTTTAATAGTATTTTAGAAGAAGTAAATAAGAAAAGGAAAGGTCCTTTTGCTCCTATTTTAGGTACAAAAGATATAGTTGCAATGGGGCAAAATACTAATGTTGATACTGATCAATACAGTGCAGGGTTAGTCACCACCTTTAACGAACATTCAGTTTTAATCAAGGAAATTTTTGCCAAAGAATGGAATGCTTTTTCAGAAATTTCAGATTTGGAAGGCATTTTTGACAAAGAAGTAACATACACCTATCGAAAAGGGAGAAACATAAAGAATATTTTAGAGTATGGTCAAAAATTAAACAGAATAAGTAGGAATAGTAAAGCCAAGAAAGGACTGTTTAAATGTGGTAGGTGTAATTATTGCACCTATTTACAGACTGGTAGTTCAATTTATTTAGAGGCAAGAAACAAGACACTATTTCTAGATAGTTTTGCAAATTGTGACACCAGTGGTATTATTTATATCGCTATATGCAAGAAATGTTCTTCCTTTTATGTTGGAAAAAGCGAGAGAAAGCAAAAACAAAGGATTTATGAGCACCTTTATGACGTCAGAATGAAAAAAGACAAAAATGCACTGAGCAAACATTCTATGAAATGTCAAACAACAGGTTATCAATTTTTTGTGCTTGAAGTAGTTCCCCACAACCCCAGAGGTGGTATGTGGGAAACGCTGATTGAATATAGGGAGTTACACTGGCAATTAATTCTTGACTCGGGTAGAAACCTGGGATTAAATGACATGGTGTCTCTTGCACCAGTACTAAAATTAAGGGCAGCAAAGCTCTAGGAATTATTAAGAGTACATTTTAATACAGGTAACATTCATCTCCCTAAGGAAGTTTTTAACATTTTTTTAACAAATTTTATAACATTTACATCAAACACTTTAAAATCAATT
>NC_056733.1:948110703-948159877 GCF_019279795.1 Protopterus annectens
CGCGGAGTTGCCACTAGAGCAGCATCGGGCAGCGCCGGTTAAACAAGGTTAAACTCTTTCTGGCTCCAGAAAGTCTGTTCTTCAAATTTTCCCTTAGAACTGCTCTGTTAGGAACCTAAACAGTTTACACCTACACTAAAAAGTGCAGCACTTGTTCCAAATAACTTTTTCTTGTCAAAAACCTCAGCACTTGTCTTATAAGCATATCCCTTGTCTTATAAGCATTCTCTTTGCAGGTCAAGCACTCCTATATTATACAAATCTCTCACTAGCAAAACCCCCCAGGAGTGCCCACTTCCCTGCTAAGCCCACTACTCCTCTGTCTCATACCAACTCATAATTCTTTCTAGCATGTCGAAGGGTCAGATGCTGGCGTCCTCTCCTGCCCATTTGGTGAATCTGGGAATTCTGAGACAATGTTACAGTTGCCTCATGTACACGGACAACCATCTCCTCCTCCCATGTAACACTAACACTTGTGAGAGATGCAGCTATTTAGCCAGACTGGAGGCTGAGCTCTCTCAACTCAGGACTGGCAAGACCAGGCAGGAGGAGAAGGCAACTACACACACCGCAATACCAGTCTCACATAACTCAACCACACCACTGAATCAAACACATAAACACACTAAGACATACTCGGAGGCTCTGAGTAAAAATTTACCTAAACAGCAGAGGCCTCCAAAGCAGACACCCAAGCAACTGCAAACTCAATACACCACACAAACAACACATAAACAACAAAATCAGTGTGCAAAGCAGTCACTGCCCTTAAGGCCAAATACAACACCAAACATACTTGTCATAGGTGACTCCATAGTCAGACACACTGACGTCCCGCTCACCAGACTGAGTAAGGAGAAGGTCACAGTAAGCTGCCTGTCGGGCGCTAGAATCCGCCACATAACACAAGCACTCAGGTCTCTCAACAGCAGGTACAAACGACTCAGTCATTGTCCACGCTGGTGTCAACGACCTGAGGCGTACCTCCTTGGACTACATGAAAAGAGACATTGAGGAGCTCTCTGATTATGTAGCCCAGGCAGGTATGACCCTGACCTTGAGCAGTATCCTACCTTCACCTAGAATGATGCCACAATACAGTGATAAGATGATCAGCTTTAATAATTGGCTTAAATTCTGGTGTCATTCAAAGGGGATCCAATGTCTGTCTGCCTGGGATGACATGCTGGACAAGCCACGCTGCTTCGCAAGGGACGGCTTGCACATGTCACCCCTAGTCTTCCGGATATTGGCAAAGGCTCTTGCCACCCCCATAGTGCCTTTTTTAGGCAAGGCTCAAATTCTAAACCTACCACCCTAGAACACAAAAAGTAAAAACTAAGGGTAATGCTGCTCAATGCCAGAAGTCTCAATCTCAAGATGCACGCACTCGAGGCCCTTCTCAGTATGGAGAACATCGATGTCTGTGCTGTGACAAAAACCTGGTTCAAGGCTCCTGAGAGCACCCCAGCACTAGCAGGTTTCACCTCATATCATGCGTTCCGGCCCCAAAATCCGGACAACACCAAGAAAGGAGGGGGGTGTCCATATTCATAAAGGACACCCACACCTCAAGGTTGGTGGCAACGCACGATGCATCGGAGACCATCCAGGTGCAATTAACCATAGGCAAAACTGCTCTGCAATTTGTAGCATGTTACAGGCCACCCTCTCAAACTCAGGAACCTCACATGGCCTTCCTGAAAACAATGGAGGGGATAAATGTATCTCCAAACACCATCATACTAGGTGACTTCAACTACCCTAATATAGACTGGGAACACTACTCAAGCCCAAACACTCTAGCCCAAAGGTTCCTGGAGTTCATAAACTCAAATGCCATGGAACAACTAGTCACCATCCCCACAAGAGGAGAAAACATACTTGATCTCATCATCATGAACATGGGATCACAATGTTCAACACCGAAGTATACCCCTCACTGGTGAGATCAGATCATAAACTAATCTCGCTGGAGGTCCTCATCCTGCCCCCACCTGAAACAAAAAAGACCACAGTGAAAAACTTCTCAAAAGCCGACTTCACACTTCTAAAAACTAGTGTGGTCTCCTTTAAGGCCCCTGAGCCAGTGGTAAACATTACTCAAACCGCTGAATCACTTACAAATGCCTTCTACCAGCACCTACAGGACTGCATGGATCAGGCAATCCCAAACAAAACTAAGACTCTTTGTACCAAAGGCAAGCGTCCAGTCTGGTGGACCCCAGCCATAAACAAGCTCTACAACAAAAGGAGGAAGCTACTACAAGATAAAGCAAAATCCTTGAAAGGTAAGACACCTTTGATCATTATAAGTAAAAAACTAAGGGCTCTCATAAAATCATCCAAGGCAAATTTTGAGAGAAAAATCGCCAAGGATTCAAAAGACAATCATAAGGCCTTCTTTAGCTATGTTAGAAACCTAGGAGGAAACTCCCAGATATGCTCAGAATTAGTTCAAAATGATGTGAAGATTACTGAACCTACACACATTGCCAACATACTGGCTGACAGGTTCAGTGCAAACTCCCCCCCCCTCCCCCCAAAAAGGAGAGATATCTATACCAGAGGATTGTAGCCCCCCAAACATCTCCAACGCCCAGGTGAGAACTGCTCTCTCCAAAGCAAAAAAACACAGCATCCATGGGACCAGATGGTGTCCCCGGCTGTGTGCTCCATGAACTCAATGAGGAATTAAACCCGCAGTTAGGACAGCTGTTTAATCTCAGCCTCACCTCAGGATACGTACCAAGGAGTGGCATGGCGACTGTGGTCCCACTTCACAAGGGCGGTGCCTCCACCGACCCTGGAAATTACCGTCCCATTAGCTTGACAAGCCTTATCTGCAAAGCCATGGAGAGGATCATAATGGAACTCATAAATAAAGACATAGGGAACTTGCAGACTTTGGATCCAACCCAGTTTGGCTTTGTCAAAGGCAGATCATGCCTTTTAAACTTGGTTGACTTTTTCGAGACAGTCACCAAGGCCATTGATGAGGGAAAGGCAGTCCATACAGCCTACCTTGACCTGGCAAAGGCCTTCGACACAATACCCCACTCAGGTATCATCAAAAAACTCATCAGCTTGAATGTAAACCCATACATCACAAGATGGGTAGCAAACTGGCTAAGTGACAGAACCCACAGGGTCAGAGTTGCTGGAGCCATGTCAGACTCAAAGCCTGTCACAAGTGGTGTCCCACAGGGCTCAGTCCTGGGTCCACTCTTGTTCGGCATCTTCTTTTCTGAAGTACAAGCAAACACAGGAGGGTTATGGCTTGCTCTGTTATCCTAGGGCACAGCCCACTGATCCCCACACACAGGGCCCCTACATGGTTCCTTGTCACAGATGCAATTTTTGCTCTTACATTCAGTCTGATCCCGTATTTGTTTACCCATATGGACTTGGCACATATCACATTCGGGTCAGGGGTAGCTGTATGTCCAAAGATGTGGTGTACTTAGCATCCTGTACCTCGTGTTCTGCCTACTATGTAGGAAAGACGAATTGTGTCTTGAGAGATCGAATACGTGAACACGTATATCACACTAGGAAGGGTCATCTTTACAATGCCTTGGCCAAGCATACACAGGAGAGGGGTGCCGAACATTACTTTAAGTTCAGGGTTTTAGAACAGATATCATCCACACACAGGAGGGGAGACATTGAGAATCATACGGAAGTCAGGGAGATCAAATGGATCATCAAGTTCAGAGCTGATGTATTACCAGGGCTAAATGGTAAAGTACCTTTACGCCCACTCCTCAAATCCAGGAGATTAGGACATCAGAGATGATGCTTTAGCATATGTATTAATTTTTAATTTTTTATTTTTTATGTTTTATTTTTTCTATTTTTATTTATGTATTAGATACAGTAGGCAGTATGAGATACACATGTTTTTAGCAGTTTTAGTATATGTCATATGTATTTATGTATCTATTTGTGATTTATTAAGACTATCTCCCTTTAAGGAAAGTTTGTGGTTTTGGCGCTTTTTTGTGTATTTAAATCAATTGATTTAATGGATTTTTACAACAAGGTCTGAAGAAGCTATGTTTGCGAAAGCGCTTACCTCTTAATTATACAATAAACCTGGTTCTTTAAGTGCTTTGACGTTTTTATTTTACCAGAAGAATATCTGCTTAAGCTTTAACGTTTTAGAGCCGTTGGAAGTATTTTTGCAGCCCTTCATTGTTTTGCTCAGCGGTTATTTGATTGGTTTTATTTCGCTGTTGCCGTTTTCCGCTGAGCATTAACTCCAACAGACTTTTTATTCATATGGTATGCATTATGTTGTATGTCAACATTCTTACTGGTAGCTCCTGCATTTACCCATTGAAAGCATGCAGAACTGTTAATCATTCCTTAGTACTAGCCATACTGCCTGCTTGTGAAATAAAGTCAACTAAACTATCTTAGTTTCAAAGCTACCTGGCTAACTTATCTATATGTAGTTATTTATTATTCTACTCCGTAACTACTGGAATATCCTACCATTCCATTGTTGACCTACCTTCATCTACATAGTAATCAACAAAATGTAGGAAAATGTTTGCAAAATAGATTTTAACATGCAGAATATTCAACTCTACTCTGTTTCTGACTTGCAATAGTCAGAATTTTAAGTTACAAGAAGCCTTCCTCCACCTGCAGATTTGGTAAGGCAACACAGCTTCACTACTAAATCATAACACACCCATGACATCATAGCGCCCACAATATCAAACTTGCCAAAATGAAATACTGTAATTGAAATTACAGAAGAGTTTAAACTCTTTGGATTGCAAACTGACTACAAATTGCACTTTGCAAAGCACTGTAACTCTGTCACCTCCAAAAGGAACTAGCTTGTAGGAAGGTTGCAAAGCCTGACAAGATTTCTTATTAATCATCCAATGAAAACGATTGCCTGCAATTAACTTCATATCTCATTATGGAAGCTGCCGTACTTACTGCCATGTCTGCTTGTGCAACATACAAAAGAACATCCTCATACAAAAAATATATCTTGCAAGTTCAGTACAAGACTTATCACTGACTCACTGTAAGAACCTTTAGCAGACTTGCATTAAAAAAGCAAAATTAAATCTGAAAAGTCTATACTTGTCCACAGAAGAAGTCTGCTCAACCATTTGCCCATCTTAAAGTGTCACCTAGTAGTTATATTAAGGACATACATTAACCATGGCTGGGCTTAAAAAGGTCCTCCCTGTGGTCATTAGTCTTTTAATCATCAATTAATGTATGTGGATGAACACCTGCCAGTATCTGTAGCAAAGCCAAAGCAACTCATTTGTGTGTGAACTTCAAGCAAAGCAGTATAGAAATGTCTTCAAGGAAGACATTAGAGGTTATTGGAATGCTCAGAAATATTGCAGCTGTACAGTCGATAATCCCTTCTGATCATCATGGCGTTTCTTCTAGTACATGACTTCTCAGCATTTCATCCTAGTTTACTTCTCTCAATCAGCTAACATTTTCAGGCCCTCACCAACCTATTGTATTCTCCCCTTATTTTCATTTTATCTTGCTCATTCTTTCGTTTTCTTCTATTCTCTTTTATCTTCTGACATCTTACTTCACCTAGTTTTGTCTATTTTCACTTCACTTCAACCTAACCACACATGGCCAAATAACTGGTTATTTTACAGCTTATCCAAGCAAGGTCTGATCTTTTACATTCCTCTCACTATTATAATATTTAATGATTCAATAACATTGGCTTGATTCGGTCATTAACACCTATCCCAGAGCTGTACATCAGCTATAAGTATGACACTTCACACATTTCTCTCGCCATCTACTGAGCTCTGAGAAAAGGCAGCTACATTTATGGTAATTGTTTTTTTTCTATAGCAGGCTTACAAATTTATATAAAAAGGTTATTTTCCTTTAATGCTTGGAATAACTATAGTTTAATATAGCCAATTGTTTACTAGAGTTAACAAGCTGCTTTTTACCTAAAGTATTTAACTCCAATTTAAATAACAAGTCTCTCCACCTGTACATAATTGGTGTAACATCTTTTCTACCAATGCTCGCTCTACCAGATTACATAATTTGCTTTAATTCATTGAACTGCAGTAGTTACACACTGTTTGCTGATGTATCCACTCCTTTTTAATTGTTGATTTGCCTATTGGTTAGCAATTACTGTTTACACATATTATCAATTGCTCAGACATGTCACAGATGTAAAACATATATTAACTTATCCTGTGACTGTTTCCTTGTCAGACTAGTTTCTAAAATGTAAATGTATTACTCTGTGTTGTAATGTGGTCTTTTTTTATCTGGCTTCCCCTGTAAATCAGCTCTGCCCAGTGAGTAAATAAATAAACTGATCATAGTATGATTGCTATATATTATAGTATGTAATGGTGATTTGTGCTGTTACACATTATCTTGGAGATCTCATTCTTTTATACCAATTTTGAGAAAATAAAGAGGCAGTCAGACAGAACTGAACAGTATTCAAATACATGGATATCCTTTGTATATCTTGGGAGAAGCGTACTGCACTCTTGGCCTTTACACAAGTGTATCTGTGAGGTAAGGCTGTATCTACAGTCTGTGGTCAACAAAGGTGAGACCAATACTATACGTGGTATAAGCAAAAGAACATAAACATATTGGTGGCGGCTCCATCACATTCAGACTAATCATTGGCATTTCACAGTTTCACTCATAAGTTAATATTCAGTTTTGGCTGCTGAATACATAGATTCCTTACACTTGTTGGTGGATCAGGTTTCTTGTGTAACTGTAGCCATGCAGTTTATATAAGTGCTTTTATTCCCTGATAGAGTCGACTGCACTGCCTCCTGTGCAAATATGCAATATGTTTGATATTGTCTGGATAATATCACTGTTGAAGACGATCTGTTTATTATTGATACTGTCCAGACAACGTTCTAGTCCCGACCGAAAAGTAAGTAAAAAAAACTTCACTGCCTAAGAAATAATGGGTCTTTGGCAGTACTTTGGGTGATGATGGAATTATACATCAGTGTTGCAATTTTTCCAAGGTATTGACATTGGTGTGTGTGTGTGTGTGTGTGTAACTGAAAATACCACTGATATTCTATGCCAAGTGAACATTAATCGCTGATGAAATAGGTACTGTAGTGCAGCAGGTGGTTGCTGTAGTAACATGATAAGAACTGACAGTGATGGTTTCCTTTTCAGATAAGGAAATCTATCAAGACAATGCTGACATGCTGCAAAAGCAATGGTCCCAGTTATACTCACAATAAAGGTATGTTCTCTGTTCAGAGCTCAGAGCCTCAACAGGTTTCCCACCTTTTGACAAACTCCATAAAACCTTTCCCCTGAACCATTTTCCTAAATCAGCATTGAAATTATCCATTCTAGAAGCCTCTCTAAAATAAAAAATAAAAAAGGACTACAAGCCTTTCTAATCCCTAGTGGTAATTCATTCCATAATTTACCTGCCCTATTGTGGATACATGAAACCAAAAATGTATTATTCCTAGTACCATACATGTGGTGGCTTGTTTCCATACCAAGAAAAACCAGCATAGTGACATTGTTCATACATTTATACACAATTATAAGATAACCTTGGACCAAACTGCACCATACTGAATACAGGGATAATGGCTCCAGTTGAGTCCTGCTCTTTAGATGTTTAGCTCTTTGTATCGGTTTAGAGTAAATACTTCTACATTTTTCCCAACCTTATCCATTGTGAACAATTATAGGTACAAGCAGTTCTACAATATTTTACATAAGGCCTTACAACAGCCTTATAGATGGGAACCAAAACTGTATCGAATCACATTTTATTACTACTTAACTTCAGTCTTGTACTTGGGACCAACGTTTCAATATTAAGTGCTTATCAATTATTGCCAGTAAAACTTTGCCGTTTACAATGATCGTTCCTTTCGGTTGCTATAAAAATGGTCCACAATGAATGATCGTTCTAAACAGCAAACTTTTAACGGCAGGAGGAGTTGAGAAGCACTTTATTGAAACATCTAACCCCTGTAAAAGTTATATCTTAATGTGGTGAATTTATAAGTGTAACGATCGTGCGTAAAAGACATATGTCATATGGCAACGTAGTGGAAAAGGAACACTCGTGAGAGGTTGGATTTAGTGTCTGACAAGGACACTGGAAACATACCTTTTAACTTTTTAAAGCAGGAAATCTGGACAAAAACATATATAAACATAGGGACTATTTTAAAACCTTACTATTACAAATTAGTCAGTTGATGGAATTACAGGTTCTGCATTATCATGAATTTAATTAATAAAGGTCATGAAGTTTTAAAAATAAATGCCTGTCAGTAATGTCTAACTTCTGTCCTGAAAGATTCACCACTAATGCGCCAGAAAAGCACAATTTTGTGAAAAAAGATCAGAAATAATAGACAAAATTCATGGATATTGTACGAAAGTCTGTACAGCTGAGAGGTATGAAAAAATACTGAATTGAATGCAAACAGCAGAGCGGGACCATTCAGCAGTTATTCACTGTAACTGCCTGCTCGGGTTTACAGCTGAATATATCAGCACATATATATATAAGAAAGAATTTATTAAAAAAAGACAGTTAACCAACATGACAATTTAGAGAAACTTCACTTACTGACCAGCTGAAAAAATTATTACATGTGGAGACAGGATGTGAGGAAAGATGCAGCAAATCGTTAACCCAATAGCAATGTGAGAGGAATACAAAGCTAAGACACATTTGAGATTCGGAGCCAAAGCAAGATTGGAACAAAAGATATACAGGATATTTATAGGCAAATTGACACTGTGGGTGGGAATTTGAGTGACGTGAACAAGTGGGCATTACTTTAATGGTCTTTAGTGTCGACCCAAATTATAAACACTGGGATTGTCCCTTTAAGCTGAATCCTCAGAAGTGCAAATTCAGGCTACGAGAAATTACATGTTGGTCATTTGTTTACCAGTTCAGGCTTATGACCAAATCCTTCCAAGCAGACTGTAATTCTTGAGATGCCAGCTTCAGACAATGTTCAAGTCCTACAACATTTTCTTGGCATGGTTAACTGCCTAGACAAATTCATTCCAGATTGAGCCAACTTTCAGCACCTCTTAGAGAGTTGACCCACAAAGATGTGTCTTGGTCTTGGTTAGAGCAACACCAAAGAGCATTTGATGTCCTGAAACTGAGAATTGCCAGTCCACCCACTCTCAGATACTATGATGTTCACAAACCAGTAACTCTTTCTTGTGATGCTTCAAAATTTGGTCGTAGCGCAGTCCCTCTTCAAGAGGGTAGACCAGTAGCCTATGCATCCAGAATTCTAAGCCAAATTGAGACACAGTATGCGCAGATAAAGAAAGAACTCTTGGCATTTGTGTTTGCATGTTTAAAATTCCATGATTATATTTATGGTTGGCCTACTGTTAGAAATGAAACAGATTACCAACCTCTAGTCACTAGTTTGAGAAAGCCTATGCATACAGCTCCAGGCAGATTGCAATGCATGATGTTGAAATTACAAAAGTATAATTTCAATCCTTTCTAGACAAAAGGCAAACTCCTATATCTTGCTGATACTTTGTCCATATCAGCCAGAAATACCACTGAACAGCATGAAAATGAGAAACTTGATTTTGAACTCGTGGAAGACAGAATTTTTTCTTCCATTTGTCTTGATGAGCTTAGCAGTCACACAGCCTCAGATCCAATTTTTCAGAATTTCAACCACTTTATCAATCAAGAATGGCTGTCAAAGCAGTCTTTTTTACCAGTAGACCTACAACCATATTTTCCTTACAAAGATGAGGTTTTGTTTGACAATGGTATCATCATGAAAACTCCAAAAGTGATTGTTCCAAAATCCTTACAAGAGTATATTACCATTTTGCATTGTGGTCATTAAGGAAGTGATTCTATGAAAAGAAAGGTGAGAGGACCAGTATGTTGGCCTTCTATATCAAAGGATATTGAAAGAGTGCTTTAATCTTGTTTTGTATGTAATAGTACTAAGCCATATCAACAAAAAGAACCACTTCATCTAAACCAGATTCCTTAACTACCTTGGTCAACAGTAACTACAGACATTATTGATAAGTCCAGCAAACTGTTCAATCCATTATGAGAAGGGGAAATAGTGAGTATGCAGACGTCCAAAGGTTTTGATCGGATTGGAGTGATGAAAAGTGTATGTCCAGAGCCGAGATCATATATTGTGGAATCACTAGGAGTTAAATTTAGGTGGAATCAGAAACATTTAATACTGGTGTCTGAGCCTGTATTACAGCATCTTGCCTGTGAAAAAGACTCTAGATCTTAGAGTGAGTTATTCCGTGTTCCAGTTTGAGGACATTCCAGCAAATATCTCTGTTCCTGATAAGATTCCCAAAACTCCTGAAACAGATTGTTCACAAATGACTGTCCCTGTTGCTAAACCCAGTCCTAATTGCTATATCAATAGATCAGATTGCATTTCCAAACCATTTTCCAGATACAAGGCAATTTGGACATGACCGTTGTATTTATTTCTCAGTGTTTGTATAATTGCTTGCCTTTTTCAGATGTCATTTTCCTGAGAGCAATTCATTAAAGAGGGAGAATGTAGATCATGTATGTATACCTTTAAAAAGCTTTCCATGGGTTTGCACATGTGTATAAATACTGAGCACATGCGAGCCAGAGTGCCATTTTGTAGAGAGCTGTTGAGATGTAAGCATGCATGTATGTAATGGTCTGTCAGTTAACCAGTTCATTTATATTTTATGTTGCTGCTATCCGTCCTGAAGTGTTTCCATATAGTAAAGCGTATAAATGAACTATCCCACCTGTTCATCTTGAATCATAACATAGGATGAGTGACAGTGACCATCTCCCAATTCATACAAAAAGACGTCTCACACATCCACTTAAACAACGTGTTTATAGAACACACAACCTGTCTGAGTAAAACCCAGAAATATTCATTACTACTCCATCATCTATTAACTGGAACAACATAAAAAATCCTTCCCTTAGATTATGCTGTAATGAATTCCGTCCAACTTTTGTAAATATCCTAAATAGCGTTGCACCTCCTAGAAGGAAGAGTAGAAAAAAATAATGCAATTTGGCTATCAGGAACGCTTAGAATGTTAATGCGGGATAGAGAAAAGAGTGACAAGATTCCAAATGTAAAACACCACAACATCTAGAAACCTTTAGAACTCTGCAACCACTCTAAAAAGCAAATGAAGGAAAACAACATTTACAACAATAGTAAACACAAGCCTAAAAACTTCTGGTCAGCCATTAAAGAAATCTTACATCTCAGCCAACAATTCAACCCTAACCCCACTCCAGATTGAAAGTGCAATATAATTCAACTCTTACTTCACAGATAGTGTAATGTTCCTAACTAAGGATTCCCATCCCTGTCCAACAGCCACATATCAACACGTCCATTTTCACCTTCAAACCAGTGCCCACAGCCTATATAAAACTACTCTTAAGGTGACCTTCCAAGTGAGTACTTTAAAAGAGCAGCCAGTAGCATTGCCTACCCTGCCTCATTCCCTGTAAATAGGTCCATGAATCCCCATGTTCCCTATCTCTGGAAAACGTCTGACATTATTTCTCTGCACAAACGAGGAAATTCAACAGACATTGGCAACTATAGACCTATAGCAATCTTATCCCCTCTCTCCAAAATACTTGAAAAATGTATTTAAAAATAATTCATAGGTTCATATGTAGGTACTAGGCTATTGGCCCTAGGGCCTATATAAGCCTAGCCAAAAGGTACCCTGGCTTTTGCCACCCAAGAAAATTATTTTCCTGTGCCCCTGTCAAGCAGAGCCACAGAAGTGATCCCTGTGGTGAATTTCCTATCTTCCATCCAATCATCAAGATTTTTCTTGAAGAGTGCTAATCAGGAGCTTTGTTTGATATAGATAGGTAGTTTGTTCCAGAGTATGGGACGTCTCTGGGACAGGAATCTATCCCTCCAGCATGTCCTGTTTATGGTAGTGACAAGGTTTAGGTCCCTAGAGCGTGTAGCTCAGAGGGATTGGGATTTCTTTATGTGGAACATTGATAAACTATCTCTCGGAGGTAGAACTCCTACCCTCACTTCTAACCTATATAGATGCCATCAATAAAGCTAAACATAAAGGAAAGCTAGTATTATCCTTATTTATAGACTTGTCAAATGCCTCCAACACTTTGTCACAGCAAACATCTGCTTAAAATGTCATTAGGTCTCTCTCACACCACCTTTCTGTGGTTCAAAAGCTACCTATCCAATAGGTATCAGTCAGTAAACTGTCACTCCACTCTGTCCATATCTCCCAGTCACCATTGGTGTATCACACAAGGCTCTATCCTTGGTCCCTTCTCAACACATCCACATAACAGGCCTCCCTAATTCAGTATTCAAATGACTTCACACTCATTCCAAAAAAATGACTCAGGAAGCATTAACAGCCACTGAAACATGGCTTTGTAACTCACATCTCATGCCAAACCCTAAAAAGACAACTACTACTTTTTTCCCCAATCAGTCTCTCAGGAAAAAAACAAAATTTAAAGTCTTCTTTCAATCTTATAACCATTTATGTCACTTTTAATAACAAATTAGTAGGGATGATAATCTTGACTTTGACCTGCATATACAAAATTGCATAAGAAAACCTCATCAAAGACTAGAGATGCCTTATAGTGACAAACACTTTCTCACCAGTACAATTAAAATGACACTTGCCCCTACCTATCTCCTCCCCACATTTCTCGCAGACACTGTCTTTTGACACTGATGTCATTCATGCACGCCCCTGCACACTGAGGGATCCACTGGGTATACTGACAATGTGTGATGAAGTCAGCATGTACAAAAAAAATGAAAATAAAAAGCAAAACAAAATAGAGATTTAAAGGGGTCACTAGGAATTCATGGCATCTTATTATTTCAACCCCCAAAATGAAAAATACCAAGGAATTTGGTACAGTTGAAAGTTATGCAGTTTATGGCGCTCCCATGATTACTAACCTTCAGGCATGTCAAAAATCAAAACTTGAACAATGCCCTAACAAAGTTTCTAAATTTGCAGCAAATATCCCTTTTAGAACCCGCCACTGTGTAGCACTCCTTCTTCTTCTTGAGGAACTCCGGTCTGCTAATGATTGGCAGTAGATTTTTATGGTGCCAAGGTGCCAGCCTGATACCCAACCTTCAACGAAGGCATGCCCATTTACGCATGTCTTTCGAACGCCACTCGACTGCGGGGAGGACATGTAGACTCCACACAGAAGGCACTCCAGCTGAGAATTGAATGGGAGAACCTCTTGCTGTGAGGTGACAACGCTACCACTGCATCACCGCGGCTTACTCTCAGCTAACATGTATGCAGTATCTTTCTGCCAATAAAAATTATCCAGAATCCATCTGCTTTCCCAGCACTAAATAATATTTTACACAATTATGTTCCCAGTCAGTCAAAGCTAGCCATGTTGTACCCTAATTTCCACCATCAGCACCTATTGCCCCTGTCCAAAAGGGACAAGGTGGAACCTCTAGGATGAGTTTACCGTTACCCATCCTATTGTCTAGATTGTGTTTGAAGAGCGCAGATAGGGTGCTCTGTTTGACATAACGAGAAAGCCTTTTTCAAACGCGTGGTAACCTCTGGGAAACAAACCTATTTTTCCTACAAGTTCGAGTACAGGTTAAGGTTTTTTTTATATAGCAATCTGCGCATCATTCTACTTGCAAATATACACCATCTCTTTTTCTCTGTATATTACTGAAACATAATATATACTAATACAACAATAAACTAACTAGTATTGACAACACAAACTTGGTCGCTTTGCTTTAACACATAAAGCAAAGCTTCAAAAATACTAAAAAAAAAAGTTTGTCAGACTAATATTGATATAAATAGAATTAAATTACTAAGCGCAACAAATAGCTAGTGGACTTTTCTTTTTAATAACATGGCAACAACACATGTGGCACTATAGCAGAGAAAATCAGAATTTCAAACATAACAGTCTAATCTATTGCACTTTGTTGTAAAAGACGGAAAGGAAACTATGATTAGAGTTATGAATCATAAACAACGCATTCTGGGTATGTAAATCACGCATACGTCATTCACTTTCGTTTGTAAACGTGTTTACGTCAATTTCTGGTGTCAATCAAGACTGGACGCTCAGAGTGACGTTTCTCTCATTAATCCTTGATTATTTTTGTTCATTCTCCAACTATCTATTGTCTAAATGCACGATTCGCTTTGTGAAGAAGTCAGAAATCAAACTCATGAACAGTCACATTTTGCATGACCGATAGTTTGAATGATTTGCACGTCGGTGACAAACCAAAGCCCCTTTGCTGAACTTTTTTGAGGCTGATAAATGAACGTGCATGCAAAGTTAGTAAATGTATAAGTGCACATTAAAATTCCATGTAACAGGAAAGTACAAGAGTGAAGTTAGGAGAAAAGAAACTTCAGGGGTGACTCAAACTACCTGCAGGTGAGGGTAGACTTGTACAGGTATCAGTAAGAAAAGCTGCAGTAATAGCTGGAGTTTGAAATCATTATGCTATGCAGAAAAGAACATGCTAGAATGATGTAGGTGGTGGCTTTGTTTCTGCTGAAGTGCCATAGCCGGCTTTAGGCACCAGCGAACCCTGGGGTCGCTGGGGGCCTCCTGTTCCTGGGGGGCCCCCAACCACAGCAAATTATCTTATCTTAATATTTTGTAACATGTCTGTCAGACCAACAAAAGCTAGTACAGCTGCCCTTGTATAATTAGTAAACCGGGTGGGTAGTAATCACTCTTGTTTATAGTTCCTCTAAAATTCTCTCTGGTTATAGTAACAGTGTTTTATCAAGTAACAGGCTTCACAATGCCATTTAATATGTTTTACCACTGATATATTGTCCCTGGCTTAGTTAAGCCCTGCTGGTGGACATTCTCTTCACTAAAACTAATAACATAGCCAATTTTAGGTACCTGTTAATACTCGTGGCTGCAGGGGGTCACCTTAGTCATCCTTGACTATTTGGGGGGCCCACAAAAGCTGCTGCTGGTTGTGGAAAATGAGAAACATGTACTAATTTCCTGATTATTCTCTTTAACCCGAACAGGGTCGTGATATTTCCCTGTTAGGATAAAGCTGATCATGGCTTCTGCTCTCAGTCTCACACATGCTAAAACCAGACCTGCTGAGATGTGTGTCTGTGTGTGTGTATATGTGTGTGTGTGTGTGTGTGTGTGTGTGTGTGTATATACACAAAGGTGCTGCAGGCTATGCTTGAGGAGCTGGGGATTGTGTGATTAATACTGCTTTAATTTTCATCACAGTCAAACCTTCAAGGTGTGCACAGCAGGTCATTATAGCATGTGTTTGGGTTGGGGACAGTGTGGTCATTGTTTCTTTTACTTTTCTCACAGACCTCAGAAGTGTAAAATGAAGGTTAATATAGTTTGCGTAGGGCCAGTGTACTGTCTATGAGCAGCAAAGTAGAATACACTATTTTTTTTTTCAAATTTCTCCCAATCACACATCAGGAATTTATACAGGTGGCTGCCTTTGAGGGTTATGGGTGGGAAATTAAGAGTTACATATGCGTATATGTATGACAGCAGTCACTTCAAAATCAAATACATGAGTGTGGCAGTTTGAACTTTTGCTTTCATCCCAGTCTAACACCGGAGGGATGCATAGGCAGTGACTGTCTTTTTTTTTTTGGGGGGGGGGCAGATTTCCAGATAGGACCTGTGTATCCTCACAACAATTGTCTTGCTAGTTTCTTGTGAGATACTATTTTTTCAGTTTTGAAGATTAAGCCTTGGGCAGAGCTTATGCCTCCCTTGAAAGAAAAAAAAATAAGACTGAAATTCTTTTCTTACTCATAATTATTGTTTAGGCCACTCATGGATGAAAAGGATGGAGAAACTGCTCTAAAGTGGATACTAGAGAATCTATAGCCCAGTAGCTTCTGGGGGCACTGTGCTATCATGATCAAGAAAGGTATGTTGAAATGATGCAATGAAAACTGAAGCTCAACAGCAACACTGGATTTCTTCCCTTAATCATAATTTCTGTTCAAGCCATTGTTGGTGAAGAGATTGTGGAAAAAAAAAATATATATATATATATGGCCTGAAGTGCATTTTAAAGTCATGAATTCTTGAATAAGCTGAAAAGTAAAGCAAAATGTCAAAAAAGGAAGAAAAAAGTAATCTGCATAGTATGGGGACCCCAAGATGGGGGAACAGAGTGGAGCACTTCAGGATGTGTGTGTGCGTATTTGGGAAGTAGTGGGGGGGGGTGCTGAAACAGTAGACAGTGCCGGAGGCACCATTTCACTTAAGTTCAGCCCTGTACATAAAGTTGTTATAATTTATCATTGTTGCAGCTAAATGTCAGTCACTGCAAATGTTGTTTTGTGAGATGTGTCAACATAGTGTGGTACATATGCCTGTTGTAATGTAACAGCATTGTAGCTACAGGTCACTCTGTGCATACTATTCCTAAAATGTTGCAGTATGAACTAAAAGCTTGTTTAGGAGAGGTGGCAGTGACAGATTGATACTTAGACTGGAAGTGCCTAGGGGGCCCCCAACTTGACATTTGCTGGGGGCCCCCAAAATGCTAACACCGGCCCTGTGAAGTGCACATTGAATGTTAAGCTCACTTCCCACTAATATTTGTGAAAATGTTTTTAAACAGAGTCTGCAGAGATGACGTGGCTGGGTGCTATCATTCAATCACCCCCTATGTGGAACTGCTGCAATGTGAAATATTCCTTACAAACCAGCAGTGTATACAAAAAGTGACAAATGTTAAATTCAAAAAAGTGAAGTATTGTTAAATATGATAAACAACCCTCACAACTAAACATTTTAGGCAATACCCATCTTCAAATTGGCACTGTAGACATGATCTGAACATCTCACAGCAAGAGGTTCTCTGGTTCGATTCTCGGCTGGGGTGCCTTCTGTGCGGAGTCTGCATGTCCTCCCTGTGGTCGCATGGGTTTCCTCCAGGTGCTCCGGTTTCCTCCCACATCCCTAGGACATGCTATAGGTGGATTGGACACTCTAAATTGGCCCTAGGCATGAGTGTGAGAGTGTGTGTGCCTTCCGTGGAAGGTTGGGTGCTGGGCTGGCAACTCCGCACCGTAAAACTCCACTGCCAATTATGAGCGGGCAGGTGATCCGCTGTGGCGACCCCTAACCGGGAAAAGCTGAAAGAAGAGAGAGAGAGACATGCTCTGAGCATCTTGGTCACCACCAACTCCTCATTTGCCTACCATGTAGATAAGTAGTCATAAAATATTTTTTTCTAGCCCAACTGATGCACAAAGGCATACTATCACAGTAGAGAGAAGTTATCATCCCTCTGTACTGTGCCCTGATTAGTATATCTACAGGTGACCAACATCAAATTGAATCAAGGGCCTGAATCACAAGACACTGTGGAGCAAATGACAATTGCTGTTTACCATAAGAAATCTTTGCCCGTGCACCCCCAGTGATTTTTATATTTTTGGGAGATTTTTTACTTCATGTCTGTGTGACTTGGAGTTTGTGTCTATATAGGTCTCCCGACATGGTAGGGCGGGGAGGCTTGCCCCTTACAAAAATAGCTTACAAGATGAGACTTTGCCATGTTGATATCTTGGACATTTGTGTTCAGCATTTTGGTTCATCAGTGTTTAGTAATTTCAGGTTTCATAGGGGAACTACTCTAGTCTGACCTATTTTAGAGTACAATGTCACCCACAGAATGTACCTATTCAGACACATCAGTTAGAAAGGCCCGAGAAGTCTCCAACAAAAGTGTTCACTGAACTAAGCAAGCAATAATGCCCAACAGAGTGTGTGTTACTGTATAAATAATGCCTGCCCACGGGTGTCATAACACACCCTGGAGGATATTATTGGGCTTAGAAAATGGGTTATATGTAAAATTGTTGTGTTATACTTATTTATTTTTTACTCTGGTCCACTGTGGTGACCCCTAATGGAAGCAGCTGAAAGAAGAGAAGAAGACTTTTATTTATATACTTTTGATGTAAAATAGTTCCTACACGTAATGTTTCACACTTGCTGTAGTATATATAAATAGTGTTGGAGGAAGTATTTTAAATGCAAAATATAACACTTTCAAAAAATATCCAGATATTAGCTTAATTTTTTGGTCCTTCACTCCTAAAATGTGTGGCTTGTTGCCAAATATTGAGAATTCTAGTCACTAAATAATGACATATATTTGGGTTTCAGATTTAATTTCCTTCAGAAAATGCATGTGAACACAAATCCTGTTTGTTATTCAAACAGCTTTTTAATTTTATAAGAGCAGTATTAAAAATCTATTCTTATTTTTGAGCTTTTGTTTCCACTTTATTTCAGTCTTTATTCAGATTTCTTGAGCTCAGAAGTCTTGAAGTAAGCAAACCTCTTAACTGCTGCTGCCACTGGTTGATCGATCTCACTGTCTCACACACACACACACACACACACACACACACACACACACACACACACACACACACACACTCACACACTCACACACACTCACACACTCACACACACACACACACACACACGCACGCCCGCATATGTGTGCATGCTTGGTTACACTTCATAATCTCGAATTACTGAAAGCTCAAAATTTAGTAACTCGAGACCATGAAGCTGAAAACCAGAATGCTGAAAGTGCATAAGAGCGAATTAGAATATCTCGAATCCACACTTATGCATTTCCGGTACGCCACGTGTAGTGTTATGGTACCTGAAATGGCAGGTAAGTGAGTGTTTGTGTGTGTTTTTGTATGTTGTATGTGAGGGTAAGGGTAGGGAGATGTATGTGTGAGTGTGAGTGTTGGATTTGTTGGTGTTTGTGTCTGTGTGATGTGTATTTGTGTGCAAGTGAGTGGAGGATGGCGTGGTGTGAGTGTTTTTTTTTTTATGTTATGTGCAACCTCGGAGTCGGTATATATAAGTAAGGGGTGTGTGGGGGGTACAGCCCCCCACATGGGGGGTGCAGGGAGGCTTGCCCCCCTGCTTATATGTAGTGTAGGGCTGTATGGTTTGTGTGCTGTGGGTGGAATGGTATGTTAAGTGGTGTATGGGGTATGTATGTTCGTGATTGTGTGATTTGGGATTGTGGTTTTGGTGTTGTGACTGGTTCGACTTCATAGTCTCGGGTTACTGAATTTCGAGCTTTCAGTAATTTGAGATTATGACGTGAAACTGCATGCTTTCATACATGCAAGGACCTGTACACTCACACACACAGACCTTGTTCATAGGTTCATAGGTTCATACTAGGCTATCTGCCCGAGGGCATTTACAAGCCTAGCCCATAGTTTTGTGGCTTACGCCACCCCTTTAGTATGGGGAACTATACCCATTATTTTGCTGTGCCTCTGTTGAGCAGTGACACTGAGGTAATCCCTGGGGTATATCTGCGATCTCCCATCCATTGGTCAAGATTTCTCTTGAACAAGGCCAGCGAGGTGCTCTGCCTCACATATACCGGGATTTTGTTCCACAGCATAGGGAGTCTTTGGGTGATGAATCTATCCCTCCAGCACGTCCTATTAATAGCCGTGTAGAGGTTTAAGTCTCCCGCCCTTGTGGCTCTGAGGGATCTAGATTTTTTGAGGTGAAGCATATTAATCAAATCTGGGTTTGACATGGCCTTGTATGTCAGGCAAAGGTCACCTCTGAGCAAGCGGTAAGCGACTGAGTAGAGCTGGAGTTCTTTCAGTCGGGCAGCATAGGACAGATTTTTGAGACCCTTTATCTTTTTGGTGAGGAACTTTTGTGGCCTCTCCAGCTGCTGCAAGTGTCGGGTCAGATACATTCCGAATGGGGCATTGTACTCAATCATTGGTCTGATGAGTGATGAGTATAGGGATACTATGACCTCCCTTGATCTAGATGTGAATCCCTTCATGATAAGGTGGTCAATGTAGAAGGTCTTCCTAACTACTTTAGCTACATGGGTGTCGAATGACAGGCTACTGTCAACCTGGGTCCCCAGGTCCCTGATAACTTCTTCTGTGCTCAGTGGATTGCCACCTATATGGTAGCTAGGGGTAACCTTGTTTCTCCCGAAGGGTATGACTATGCATTTTTTGGCATTTAACTTTAGGCCATGGCTCTGGCACCAGTTATCCGTTTCTGTGAGACCCTTCTGAAGGATATCTGTGTCAGATGTGTTTTCGACTATGGCGCCCAGTTTGCAGTCATCTGCAAACTTTGTCAGCCATAACCCTCCTGTGTTTGCTTGTACTTTGGAAAAGTAGATGCCAAACAAGAGTGGGCCCAGGACTGAGCCCTGTGGGACACCACTTGTGACAGGCTTTGAGTCTGACATGGCGCCAGCAACTCTGACCCTGTGGGTTCTGTCACTCAGCCAGTTTGCAACCCATCTTGTGATGTATGGGTTAACATTTAAGCTGATGAGTTTTTCAATGATACCCGAGTGGGGTATTGTATCAAGGCCTTCGCCAGATCGAGGTAGGCTGTATGGACTGCCTTTCCCTCATCAATGGCTTTGGTGACTGTTTCAAAATAGTCAACCAAGTTTAAAAGGCATGATCTGCCTTTGACAAAGCCAAACTGGGTTGGATCCAAAGTCTGCAAATTCCCTATGTCTTTATTTATGAGGTCCATTATGATCCTCTCCATGGCTTTGCAGATAAGGCTTGTCAAGCTAATGGGCCGGTAATTTCCAGGGTCGGTGGAGGCACCGCCTTTGTGAAGTGGGACCACAGTTGCAGTGTGCCACTCCCTGGGTACGTATCCAGAGGTGAGACTATGATTAAACAGCTGTCCTAGCTGTGGGTTTAATTCCTCGTTGAGTTCGTGGAGCACACAGCTGGGGACACCATCAGGTCCCATGGATGCTGTGTTTTTTGCTTTGGAGAGAGCAGTTCTCACTTGGGCGTTAGAGATGTTTGGGGGGCTGCAATCGTTTGGTATAGATATCTCTCCTTTTGGGGGGGGGAGAAGTTTGCACTGAACCTGTCAGCCAGTATGTTGGCAATGTCTGTAGGATCAGTAATCTTCACATCATTTTGAACTAGTTCTGAGCATATCTGGGAGTTTCCTCCCAGGTTTCTAACATAGCTAAAGAAGGCCTTATGATTGTCTTTTGAGTCTTTAGCTATTTTTCTCTCAAAATTTGCTTTGGATGATTTTATGAGAGCTCTTAGTTTTTTACTTATAGTGATGAAAGGTGTCTTACCTTTTAAGGATTTTGCTCTATCTTGTAGTAGCTTCCTCCTTTTGTTGTAGAGTTTGTTTATGGTTGGGGTCCACCAGACTGGACGCTTGCCTTTGGTACAAAGAGTCTTTGTTTTGCTTGGGATTGCCTTATCCATGCAGTCCTGCAGGTGCTGGTAGAAGGCATTTGTAAGTGATTCAGCGGCTTGAGTACTGTTCTCCGCTGGCTCTGGGGCCTTAAAGGAGACCACACTAGTCTTTAGAAGTGTGAAGTCGGCTTTCGAAAAGTTCTTTACTGTGGTCTTTTTTATTTCAGGTGGGGGTGGGATGAGGACCTCCAGTGAGATTAGTTTGTGATCTGATCTCACCAGTGAGGGGTATACTTCCGGTGTTGAACATTGTGCTCCCATGTTCGTGATGATGAGATCAAGTATGTTTTCTCCTCTTGTGGGGGTGGTGACTAGTTGTTCCATGCCATTTGAGTTTATGAATTCCAGGAACTTTTGGGCTAGGGTGTTTGGGCTTGAGTAGTGTTCCCAGTCTATATTAGGGTAATTGAAGTTACCTAGTATGATGGTGTTTGGTGATACATTTATCCCCTCCAGTGTTTTCAGGAAGGCCATGTGAGGTTCCTGAGTTTGTGAGGGTGGCCTGTAACATGCTACAATTTGCAGAGCAGTCTTGCCTATGGTTAATTGCACCTGGATGGTCTCCGATGCATCGTGCGTTGCCACCAGTCTTGAGGTGTGGGTGTCCTTGATGAATATGGATACCCCTTTCTTGGTATTGTCCGGATTTTGGGGCCGGAACGCATGATATGAGGTAAAACCTGGTAGTGCTGGGGTGCTCTCAGGAGCCTTGAACCAGGTTTCTGTCACAGCACAGACATCGATGTTCTCCATACTGAGAAGGGCCTCGAGTGTGTGCATTTTGAGATTTAGACTTCTGGCATTGAGCAGCATTACCCTTAGTTTTTTTCCTTTTTTGTGTTCTAGGGTGGTAGGTTTAGAATTTGAGCCTTGCCTAAAAAGGCACTATGGGGGTGGCAAGAGCCTTTGCCAATATCCAGAATCCCAGGGGTGACAGGTGCAAGCCGTCCCTTGCGAAGCAGCGTGGCTTGTCCAGCATGTCATCCCAGGCAGACAGACATTGGATCTCCTTTGAATGACACCAGAGTTTAAGCCAATTGTTAAAGCTGATCATCTTATCTCTGTATTGTGGCATCATTCTTGGTGAAGGTAGGATACTGCTCAAGGTCAGAGTCATACCTGCCTGGGCTACATAATCAGAGAGCTCCTCAATGTCTCTTTTCATGTAGTCCAAGGAGGTATGTCTCAGGTCGTTTACACCAGCGTGGACAATGACTGAGTCGTATTTGTATCTGCTGTTGAGAGACCTGAGTGCTTGCGTTATGTGGCGGATTCTAGCGCCCGACAGGCAGCTTACTGTAACTCTCTCCTTACTCAGTCTGGTGAGCGGACGCCAGTGTGTCTGACTATGGAGTCACCAATGACTAGTGTGTCTGGCATTGTGTTTGGCCTTAAGGGCTGTGACTGTTTGACACTCTGACTGTGAGGTCTATGTGTTGCAGGTGTTGTGTTCTGAGGTGGTGGTTGTTTGGGTGTCTGCTTTGGTGGCCTCTGCTGTTTTGGTAGATTTTTGATCAGAGCCTCCGAGTATGTCTTTGTGTGTTTATGTGTATGATTTGAGGTTGTGATGGTACTATGTGAGACTGGGTCTATAGTTTGTGTGGTAACCTTCTCCTCCTGACTGGTCTTGCCAGTCCTATGTTGAGAGAGCTCAGCCTCCAGTTTGGCCGTATAGTTGCATCTCTCGCATGTATTTGTGTTTTGTGGGAGGAGGAGAGGGTTGTCTGTGTACATGAGGCAATTGTAACATTGCCTCAATATTCCCAGGTTCACCAGCTGAGCAGGAGAGGACACTAGCAACTGATCCCTCAACATGCTAGAAGGAATAGACAAAAAAACTTTAAAAGAGATTCCGGGGGACTTGGGTGACCGAGAAATGGGGGTTTGCCTTTTTGGGGTACTATCTATGACAAGAGTGCTGTATCAAGGTAATAAGTACTGTAGGAGCAAGTGCTAGGTTTAACAGATAGAGAATAGTCTACTTGGTGTCAAGTAGAGATGATCTTTTTTGTTATAGGATACGCTGATTAGATCAGTAGTATAGTTCGAGGAAGGTAGTTTTAAGGGAAAATTTGAAGAGTGGACTTTAGGTAGCCCGAATAGTTTAAACCTGCTTAACCGCCGCTGCCCTAGTGTGCAACAGTGGCAACTCCGCGCTAAATCGTGCTAATTCGCGCTAAAGTGCGCTAAAACGCGCTTTATAGCAGGGGGCTGGAAAAGACAGGAAATGACCCAAAATGGCCAATAGACTACAAGTTACTGCCTTAAACCACTCCTCTAAGGACAAACAGGCAGCTCAGTACTCCCCACTCTCACTGGTGAGTAAAGAAACTTCCCCCTGACCAAACAAGGAAAATGGTGATGTACAGGCAGCCCATTTTCTAAAGGCCATCGGTTATCAATACTCTCACCTGCAGGTAGATCTGTCTTGCACACTGTGCCATAAAGGACTCACCCCTGCTTGATTTCTTGCATCTCAGTGGAAACAGCCTACAGACTAAGGATTTAAACATTGTCAAACATATAAATAAAACATGCCGGAGGGATACATATGTTGCTGAATACTCACTCTGTGATGGTTTACTGACTGAATGTAAAACAAGGTGACATCCTTGCATGCTTTAAGCTGAAGCTTGATGATATCTGCAGATTCATTTCTCACCTGACATGTACTGCTCTTCCAGAAGCAGGCAGTACTTCATGAGGGGGGTATATTGGCAATGAGTAAATTGTCTATAGGTTTACTTGCCTTGAAATTGCTATGATCATTAGATGATCCTGTGATCCTATTAATATCTACATCAGTGTGTGTGTGTGTGTGTGTGTGTGTGTGTGTGTGTGTGTGTGTGTGTGTGTGTGTGTGTGTGTGTGTATTTAACTATACAGCTAGAGTTGGTGATATCTTGACATAACCAGCAGTGAAGAGTGGCTGCAAATGCATACAAATACTCCCCATGTAGATTTATCAAAAAACTCACAACCAAAAATCCAAACCTTCACCAAATGGTCTATAATTGGCACACTCTTTGTCATTGCACATATATACTTATTTTAAAAATAATGAATATTGTCTGAGTTGGATAAACACGTTCAGTTTAATCTTGTAGTGAATAAAAAAAATGCATCCCCTTTTTTAAACTAAGAAAAGAAATGTAGGCACTGTTTTACTATACATAACAATATGAAACAGGTATCATAGTTTAAAAAGCTAATGTTACATATGATAGCCTGATGTATTGGCGAGATGTCAGCTCCATATGCAAAGGACATTGGTGCCCACATTAACCCTCACTTACCTAGGCCTAAAGTCAGAATAGGTTAAAAAAAGTTTTAGCTTCCCTTACAAACTGAACTAATGGAAAAACATTTATATGGCTGATGGGGCCTAGGTGGCCAAAACTATGATTACTCCATTCTAAAAATGACAGATCCGGTGAGATGATATTCTCAAAACAGTATGGGAGGTGAGATAGATTTTGTAAAAGTATGTCATATACTATGTGTTGTGCATTCAAGGCTTACTACTTTGTATTGCAATTTTTTCTATAGCGTTGGCTGACAGATTTCTTGATAACATAGTTTATGAGGTCAGTTATAATACATTCCATGGTTTTGCAGCTGAGACTAGCAAGTCTGATTGGTATGCAATTACCTGGGTCAGTTGTAAAGCCACCATTATGGAGGGGCATCATCAGCTGAGTGCACCAGTTAAGAGGGACAATACCTTAGTGTAATGTCATCCTAGTGGGCAGGGTTCATCCAATTCAGTAGCTCACAATGCCAAAGTGCTGAATTTCTGGGAGTCTCTGAATGCCAGGAAAAGCTAATAAGATTGCATACAATGCAGTGCTTATGAATCTCATTGTGACGCTACACCACTAAATCTAATTACCTGTTCCTACTGGAGAGCAAACTTTTCCAAAGACGTTAAGAGGGTTGTTGAGACCGGCAGAAGTTCAATGCAGCAGTTCTGTCTGTTTACTTGTCAAGAAAACTGTCTGTAGTACCAAGGCTAGCATACAGGTGGAGCTGTACAGCCATGAGTTCATCCAGTGCAGAGGCTCCATCTGTAGGGCAGACTAGTAAATGCAGACATGATGGTCAACAATGCCGTCATGCTTGCATTCTCCACATCCATGACGTGGGACAGGTATGCAGGGTCCTTAGAACAAAAGGGAATTACATTTATCTTTAACAATAAAGACAGTGCATCCCATCCCCAAAGGATGGTTCAAGGCTCCCGAAAGCACCCCAGCACTACCAGGTTATACCTCATACCATGCTTTTCGGACCCAAAATTTGGACCGAACCACAAAAGGAGGGGGAGTATCAATATTCGTCAAAGATACCCACACCTCCAGGGTGGTGGCACAGCACGAAGCATCAGAGGCTATCCATGTGCAACTAACAGTGGGTAAAACTGCCTTCCAGTTTATAGCCTGCTACAGACCACCCTACCAAACCCAGGAACCCCACTCGGCCTTCCTGAGAACACTGGAAAATATGCAGGTCTCTCCAAACACCATTATATTGGGCGACTTCAACTACCCAAACATATACTGGGAGCATTACTCTAGCTCCAACACCCTAGCCCAAAGGTTCCTAGAATTTATAAACTCAAATGCTATGGAACAACTTGTTACCACTCCCACAAGAGGGGAAAACATACTGGACCTGATCATCACCAACATGGGGACTCTATGCTCCAGACCAGAAGTGTAACCCTCACTGGTAAGATCAGACCATAAACTAATCTCACTGGATATTCACATCCCGACCCCACCCCCTGCCCAGAAAACCACAGTGAAAAACTTCTCTAAAGCAAATTTCACACTCCTCAAAACCGAGGTGGAATCCTTCAAAGCCCCCGGGCCTGTGGAAAGTATGGCCCAGACTGCAGAATCCTTTATAAATGCATTCTATGAACACCTTCAAGAATGCATGGATCATGCAATCCCAAATAAAACCAAGACCCAATCCTCCAAAGGCAGACGTCCTGTCTGGTGGACCCCAGCCATAAACAAACTATACAATAGAAGGAAGAAGCTACTACATGATAGAGCAAAATCCCAAAAAGGGAAGGCATCTCTGATCAGTATTAGCAAAAAACTACGGGCACTCATAAAATCGTCTAAGGCCAGCTTCGAGAGAAATATTGCACAGGACACTAAGGATAATCACAAGGCTTTCTTTAGTTATGTTAGGAACCTGGGTGGGAATTCCCAGATATGCTCAGAATTAGTCCAAAATGAACAAAAATACACCAAACCCACAGACATTGCCAACATCCTAGCTGACAGGTTCAGCGCAAACTTCTCCCCCCTCCCCACCAAAAGGGCAAATATCTATCCCAGCAGAGTGCTGCCCCCCCCTGGCATCTCAGATGCTCAGGTAAGAGCCACCCTCTCCAAAGCAAAAAACACAGCATCAATGGGACCAGACGGTGTCCCGGGCTGCGTCCTACATGAACTCCAAGAAGAGCTAAACCCAAACATAAAACTACTGTTCAATCTCAGCCTTACTACAGGATATGTCCCCAAAGAGTGGCGTACAGCAACAGTGGTCCCTCTCCACAAAGGTGGTACCTCAACGGATCCTGGAAACTATCGCTCCATAAGCCTAACTAGCTTGGTCTACAAAGCTATGGAAAGGATCATCATGGACCTCATAAATAAAGATATTGGGGACCTACAGACACTGGATCCTACCCAGTTCAGCTTTGTTAAGGGCAGATCCTGCCTCTTAAACCTGGTCGATTTCTTTGAAACAGTCACCAAGGCCATTGACGAGGGGAAGGTGGTCCACACAGCCTACCTGGACCTTGCAAAAGCCTTCGATACAATACCCCACTCGGGCATTATAGATAAGCTCACCAGCTTAGATATAAACCCCTATGTCACTAGATGGGTTGCAAACTGGCTCAAGGACAGAACCCACATGGTTAGAATTGCTGGAACCATGTCAGACTCCAAACCAGTTACAAGTGGCATCCCACAAGGCTCAGTCCTGGGACCTCTCTTGTTCGGTATATATTTCTCGGAGGTACAGGCCAACATGGAAGGACTGTGGCTGACCAAGTTCGCAGATGACTGCAAACTGGGTGCCGTAATCGACTCTCCAGCCGACACAAGCATCCTCCAAAAGGGCCTCATAGAAACAGACAACTGGTGCCAGAGCCATGGCCTCAAGCTAAACGCCAAAAAGTGTATAGTCATCCCCTTTGGCAAAAACAAAGTGCCCACAAATTACCACATAGGTGGTAATCTGTTAAGTACAGAAGAAGAAATTAGGGACCTGGGGACCCAAGTTGATAGCAATCTCTCATTTGACAACCACATGGCCAAAGTGGTTAGAAAAACATTTTATATAGCCTACCTAATCATGAAGGGATTCACATCTAGATCAGGGGAGGTCATCGTGCCTCTTTACTCATCCCTCATCAGGCCCATAATTGAGTACAATGCCCCTTTTGGGATGTACCTTACCAGACACCTGCAGCAACTGGAAAGACCCCAAAAGTACCTCACCAAGAGGATCAAAGGGCTCAAACAGATGCCATATGCTGCCCGGTTAAAGAAACTCCAGCTCTACTCAGTGGCATACCGCCTGCTCAGAGGCGATCTGTGCCTGACGTATAAAGCCATGTCCAGCCCGGAATTAATGGACATGCTGCACCTCATAAAATCCAAATCCCATCGAGCTACGCGCTCGAGAGACTTGAACCTCAGCACTGAAATAAATAGGACATGCTGGAGGGACAGATTCATAACCCAGAGGCTCCCTTCACTCTGGAATAAAATCCCAGTCCAGGTTAGGCAGAGTCCCTCATTGACTCTCTTCAAGAGGAATGTTGATGAGTGGATGGGAGATCGTAGGTTTACCCCGGGTATCACTTCTGTGTCACTGTTAGACAGAGTCACAATATACTAACCTCGAAAAAGGGCATAGCAAAATTAATTTAAAATGGGTGGCGAAAGCCAAACACACTCTGGCTAGGCTTATAAATGCCCTAGGGCAGATAGCCTAGTATGAACCTATGAACCTATGAACCTATACCACAGTAACATGTGTACTGCAGTTATGTACCAGAGTAACGAGTACTGCAGTTATGTACCAGAGTAACATGAGTACTGCAGCCATGTACCAGAGTAACATGAGTATTGCAGTTATGCACAAGAGTAACGAGTACTGCAGTTATGTACCAGAGTAACGAGTATTGCAGTTATATACCAGAGTAACATGAGTACTGTAGTTATGTACCAGAGTAACATATGTACTGCAGTTATGTACAAGAGCAACATAATGATGATAAATTGAGTACCGCAGTTATGTACCAGAGTAACATGAGTACTCTAGTTATGTACAAGAGTAACATAATGATGATAAACTGAGTACTGCAGTTATGTACCAGAGTAACGAGTACTGCAGTTATGTACCAGAGGTACTCCAGTTACATACCAGAGTAATATAATGACAACATATGATGGACACAGTGGCCTACATATGGAGTTCTATTCATATCATCAACATATGAATATTATGACATTTAGAATGTGAAATAATCATGACAATACAATTGTGATTATCACAGCTTTGTGTCTTTTGTTACACAACATATAAATAAACCTTATGGGCTGTATCCCCTGAGAGTTACAATGCCATGACAAATGTACATTATTGTGATATACCTTGAGCAAACATTTCACACTTACTTTGCCAAGACAAATGTACAGTATTGTGATACACCTTGAGCAAACATTTCAAAGTTGCAGTGCCATGACAAATGTACAGTATTATGATATACCTCGAGCAAACATTTCACAGTTACAGTGCCATGACAAATGTACAGTATTGTGATATACCTTGAGCAAAATTTCAGTTACTTGCCATGACACGTGCAGTATTGTGATATACCTCGAGCATTTTACAGTTATAGTGCCATGACAAGTGTGCAGTATTGTGATATACCTTGAGCAAACATTTCAATTACAGTACCATGACAAATGTACTGTATTGTGATATTCCTTGAGCAAACATTTCACAGCTACATGCCATGACACGTGCAATATTGTGATATACCTCGAGCAAACATTTCACAGTTACAGTGCCATGACAAATGTGCAGTATTGTGATATACCTTGAGCAAACATTTCACAGTTACAGTGCCATGACAAGTGTGCAGTGTTGTGATATACCTTGAGAAAATATTTCACACTTACATTGCCATGACAAATATACAGTATTGTGATGTACCTTAAGCAAACATTTCAAAGTTACAGTGCCATGACAAATGTACAGTATTGTGATATACCTTGAGCAAACATTTCAAAGTTACAGTGCCATGACACATGTGCAGTATTGTGATATACCTTGAGCAAACATTTCAAAGTTACAGTGCCATGACACATGTGCAGTATTGTGATATACCTTGAGCAAACATTTCACAGTTACATGCCATGACAAATGTACAGTATTGTGATATACCTTGAGCAAACATTTCACAGTTACATGCCATGACAAATGTACTGTATTGTGATATACCTTGCGCAAACATTTCATAGTTACAGTGCCATAACAAATGTACAGTATTGTGATATACCTCGAGCAAACATTTCACATGTCCTGTCTCATTTGTTTTGAAGATGTTAATGTCATATCATATACTCATTTTACAATTAAGTAGGTGCAGATGTGATTGTGTTTTATTACTGATACGTTTTACATATGACTGGGATGTATGTTACACACAATTTTGTACATTAATATGGATTGAATTTTTGCATTGCATTATATATGTTGTTAAAGTTTGATTAAGCTATACAGTAGTGTAACACCACAGACATAATAGTTACTGTAAATAGATTATGAAAGTTTATACAACATGTTATTTAATCATCTATGTTTGGTTAAGATCTCTTTTGTACATATATTCTTTTCCTTTGTTGAACTTTGACAGAGCATGAGACCTTTATATTGTCAGCTCACCAATCAGACACCACCAATGTGCCAGACCTCTACCAGCCAACTTTGACTCCAAGTACCAGGATGTATACCATGATGGGAACAATGGTGACAATGACAAACTGGGACCTACACCAACCATCATTCCTGCTACTCATCCTAGAAGATGTCCACCACCTCATCAGCAGATGATTTTTGGAACCAGATCCAGGATGTAGTGACAGACATCTTCTAGACACAGATGAGGGACTTGATGGGCAACTTCTTTCAGAACATGGTATGGGCCATGTGTGCCTCCTTCCAGGAGATCATTACAGAGAGATCTTTTGTGATGTTCAACCCCATCAGGGTGTTCCCTAATGACCGTAAGTATTGTCTGTGTGATCCACTTATGTAATGCTGCCTCCATGGTATTTTCCATATTCAACTACTTATGGTATTGGCACAGTTGTGCAGACATCCCGTGTTGCTGTCATACTATTCTGACATATGTCATAATGTACACTGCACATAACATGTCATATGTGGCTTTATCTTACTGCTGCAGTATGACACACATAACCAAGTGACACATGCATTAACCACTACTATGTACATGATTATCTGCCATTACCCTATACATTGCTCCATAAGGGTGAGGGTGCGAGTCTTAAATTTGTGTGCATGTGCATGTGTGCGTGCATATGTGTGTGTGTGTGTGTGTGTGTGTGTGTGTGTGTGTGTGTGTGTGTGTGTGTGTGTGTGTATTACTCTGTATATTGCTCCATAAGGGTGAGAGTGCAACTCTTAAATGTGTGTGTGTGTGTGTGTGTGTGTGTGTGTGTGTGTGTGTGTGTGTGTGTGTGTGTGTGTGTGTGTGTGTGTGTGTGTGCATGCGTGCGTGTGTCCATGTGGGTGTGTGTGTTTGTACTTCTGTGCATCCAATGTAACATCATATTATTATTACAATACACTCTGGCTCTGTATGTGACAGATATGCGACAGAGTTGCATTTAGCATAATGAGAGTGTCTATGCACAGACTTGCATTCCTTAAGTGTCATTACTCATACATGTCTCACCATTAATTTCAATTTTCTCTGTGAAAAACCTCACCAGTCTAAAAACTCATGGGTTACAGGAAAATAGACTAGCAGTGTGCCTGATGAAGTACCATGTTCCCCAAAAGAATATAAAATTTGACCGGTCCTTTGCCATCTCACACAACAGATATGTGCTTAAATGA
The DNA here is from genome assembly GCF_019279795.1 of Protopterus annectens. Classification (NCBI taxonomy): domain Eukaryota; kingdom Metazoa; phylum Chordata; order Ceratodontiformes; family Protopteridae; genus Protopterus; species Protopterus annectens. The sequence goes on from NC_056733.1 coordinate 948,142,258, forward strand.
AAGTAGAACTCTCCAAGCTACTTCTTGTCTGCTCCTCCGTTTGCTCGTCATGCTGCTGCTTAACTTATACTTACACTGCTGACAGCTGACAGCCTGGTGGATGACTGACTTCGATATCCATTGTGTACTGCAGTGCCAGCACTCCCCATTTATTGTTCTTCAACACACACCTACCAACGATCACACTCATTCCAAAATGGCTGCCACACAGTTTGCAGAATCTCAGTAATGATGCCTGCATTGGTACATATGCATATTTGCATTGCACCATGGCTGGTATGCATCACTAACTTCTTTGTCAGTTTTCCTTCACCCTTGTTGTATAGTCTGTGTACCTCACCTCTCCTTTATGTCTGTTCCTGACCTTTGTCTGCCATGTCCTCTGATGTTTGTTATATGTTTATACCTGCTGTTTTGCATTTGTTATATGTTTATACCTGCTGTTTTGTGTTTGTTATATGTTTATACCTGCTATTTTGTATTTATTATATGTTTATACCTGCTGTTTTGTGTTTGTTATATGTTTATACCTGCTGTTTTGTATTTGTTATATGTTATACCTGCTGTTTTATATTTGTTATATGTTTATACCTGCTGTTTTGTGTTTGTTATATGTTTATACCTGCTGTTTTGTATTTGTTATATGTTATACCTGCTGTTTTATATTTGTTATATGTTTATACCTGCTGTTTTGTGTTTGCTATATGTTTATACCTGCTGTTTTGTATTTGTTATATGTTTATACCTGCTGTTTTGTGTTTGTTATATGTTTATACCTGCTTTGTATTTGTTATATGTTTATACCTGCTGTTTTGCCCTCCTCCATTCTCCATGTCTCTTCCCATCCTTCTTTTCTCCCTCTTGTGTGCCCCTCTTCTTCACTCTCAACCCAAATCTGCTTTTCTAATACTGTATTTCCTTTGGCGTGTGTGTTACTTGTATTCACCACACATGTCCAGTACCCACTGGTAGCTACTGTTAGCAGTGGCAAAGTGGCCATGATTACCCTTCACATTGCTTAATTAATATTTTTATTAGAAATTTTACAGATAATGTCAGATTCCAGAAATTGTACTGGGTATATTTATATATGCCTATCTATGAATTATGACAATATCCATAATTGTTTGCAGATATGTGTAATTTTTCAGACAGAACGGTTGATGCACATTTCTCTTCCAATATTATTTTTCAGCTCTTCCTGAAAGTTCCATTGAGCTTGTATAATTTCCGTACATGTACATTGTTAGTGCACACATATATCTTACTTTATGAATGAGTTTTCTTGGAATACAGCTTTGACATGACTGAGGGGTTGTGCAAAGATCACTGGTTATGTCTGCTTTGTGTGGAGTTATTCTCACTAGACTTGAGACATATTTGCTTATCACTTGATTAGCCACAAATTTTGAGCAGAATTTATTGCAATCTGACTAATTCCACAAACTGTATGGAATCTGGACATGTGTGTTAGTAAGCTTAACATGGAAGCATAGCTGTAAAACAGAGCTGCATTTCATTTTATGCATTATTAATAAATTTACACATATTATGTGCATTTATCTGTGCATGGAAGCATAGCTGTAAAACAGCTGCATTTCATTTTATGCATTATTAATAAATTTACACATAGTATGTGTATTTATCTTTGCATGGAAGCATAGCTGTAAAACAGAGCTGCATTTCATTTTATGCATCATTAATAAATTTACACATATTATGTGCATTTACCTGTGTATGGAAGCACAGCTGTAAAACGGCTGCATTTCATTTTATGCATCATTAATAAATTTACACATATGTGCATTTATCTGTGCATGGAAGCGCAACTGTAAAACAGCTGCATTTCATTTTATGCATCATTAATAAATTTACACATATGTGCATTTATCGGTGCATGGAAGCATAGCAATAAAACAGCTGCATTTCATTTTATGCATCATTAATAAATTTACACATAGTATGTGCATTTATCGGTGCATGGAAGCATAGCAATAAAACAGCTGCATTTCATTTTATGCATCATTAATAAATTTACACATAGTATGTGCATTTATCTGTGCATAGAAGCATAGCTGTAAAACAGCTGCATTTCATTTTATGCATTATTAATAAATTTACACATAGTATGTGCATTTATCTGTGTATGGAAGCACAGCTGTAAAATAGCTGCATTTCATTTTATGCATCATTAATAAATTTACACATATTATGTGCATTTATCTGTGCATGGAAGCATAGCTGTAAAACAGCTGCATTTCATTTTATGCATCATTAATAAATTTACACATATTATGTGCATTTATCTGTGCATGGAAGCATAGCTGTAAAACAGCTGCATTTCATTTTATGCATCATTAATAAATTTACACATAGTATGTGCATTTATCTGTGCATGGAAGCATAGCTGTAAAACAGCTGCATTTCATTTTATGCATCATTAATAAATTTACACATATTATGTGCATTTATCTGTGTATGGAAGCACAGCTTTAAAACAGCTGCATTTCATTTTATGCATCATTAATAAATTTACACATAGTATGTGCATTTATCTGTGTATGGAAGCACAGCTGTAAAACAGCTGCATTTCATTTTATGCATCATTAATAAATTTACACATATTATGTGCATTTATCTGTGTATGGAAGCACAGCTTTAAAAGAGCTGCATTTCATTTTATGCATCATTAATAAATTTACACATAGTATGTGCATTTATCTGTGTATGGAAGCACAGCTGTAAAACAGCTGCATTTCATTTTATGCATCATTAATAAATTTACACATATTATGTGCATTTATCTGTGCATGGAAGCATAGCTGTAAAACAGCTGCATTTCATTTTATGCATCATTAATAAATTTACACATATGTGCATTTATCTGTGCATGGAAGCATAGCTGTAAAACAGCTGCATTTCATTTTATGCATCATTAATAAATTTACACATATTATGTGCATTTATCTGTGCATGGAAGCATAGCTGTAAAACAGCTGTATTTCATTTTATGCATCATTAATAAATTTACACATATGTGCATTTATCTGTGCATGGAAGCATAGCTGTAAAACAGCTGCATTTCATTTTATGCATTAATAAATTTACACATAGTATGTGCATTTATCTGTGCATGGAAGCATAGCTGTAAAACAGCTGCATTTCATTTTATGCATCATTAATAAATTTACACATATTATGTGCATTTATCTGTGCATGGAAGCATAGCTGTAAAACAGCTGCATTTCATTTTATGCATCATTAATAAATTTACACATATGTGCATTTATCTGTGCATGGAAGCATAGCTGTAAAACAGCTGCATTTCATTTTATGCATCATTAATAAATTTACACATATGTGCATTTATCTGTGCATGGAAGCATAGCTGTAAAACAGCTGCGTTTCATTTTATGCATCATTAATACATTTACACATATTATGTGCACTTATCTGTGTATGGAAGCATAGCTGTAAAACAGCTGCATTTCATTTTATGCATCATTAATAAATTTACACATATTATGTGCATTTATCTGTGCATGGAAGCATAGCTGTAAAACAGCTGCATTTCATTTTATGCATCATTAATAAATTTACACATAGTATGTGCATTTATCTGTGCATGGAAGCATAGCTGTAGAACAGCTGCATTTCATTTTATGCATCATTAATAAATTTACACATATTATGTGCATTTATCTGTGTATGGAAGCATAGCTGTAAAACAGCTGCATTTCATTTTATGCATCATTAATAAATTTACACATGTGCATTTATCGGTGCATGGAAGCATAGCTGTAAAACAGCTGCATTTCATTTTATGCATCATTAATAAATTTACACATATTATGTGCATTTATCTGTGCATGGAAGCATAGCTGTAAAACAGCTGCATTTCATTTTATGCATCATTAATAAATTTACACATAGTATGTGCATTTATCTGTGCATGGAAGCATAGCTGTAAAACAGCTGCATTTCATTTTATGCATCATTAATAAATGTACACATATTATGTGCATTTATCTGTGCATGGAAGCATAGCTGTAAAACAGCTGCATTTCATTTTATGCATCATTAATAAATTTACATATAGTATGTGCATTTATCTGTGCATGGAAGCATAGCTGTAAAACAGCTGCATTTCATTTTATGCATCATTAATAAATTTACACATAGTATGTGCATTTATCTGTGCAGAGGGTATCGTCGTCTATTCCCATTAAGTTAAAGTGCAGAGTTCAAATCATTTCTGTTCCATGTTTTTGTTTGTTTTTTTATCAGTGACCTCAGTTTTCTCACTTTTATGTTTTTAGAGCATTACTTATGCTGAAGGATATTAGCTAAGTCTAAAAAAGAATCCCCGGGATTCATGAAGCTCGGCGCAAGGCCGGTGTAAGGCGCCATATGCATAGTAATGAGAGCGCGCCGCAACCACAGACACGTGCGTAGTGTACGTGAGCGAGCCCAAGTAGGATGCGTCCGGAGGCGTGGCTAAGCCGGCAGGCGATGAGCAACCTAATGTGCTGACTGCCACGGTCCACCCATAATAGTAATGGCAGCAGCCAGGGCCCGTGCAGAATGAAACACACGTAGAGTATGCAACATAGTACCCGTCCCAACAAAATGGAGAAGCAAATACAACCCACGAAGCCCTAAGTGTACCCGTCCAAGGAACAAAGGATACGTGTAACACCGTGTTTGTCCCGCAATGCACCGTCAGTGGGCATACCCAGAGAAGGTGTACCGCAGCATGTCAGCGCGCCGCACCGACATAGGAGTAGCGACTAAGGTTACCACCTGTCCCACTTTGCGAGGGGCAGTCCCTCTATGGGCAGTTGTGTCCCGATAAAAAATATTAAAAACGGCAAATGTGCTAAGATTGTAGGACATAATGATATCCTGTATTTAATGTAATGGTTGCATGAAATGGTTATTTCCGTAACTGAAATACCTAAATGTCACAAGAAACAGAATAAGCAACCAAACTGCTACAACAATAAGCTTTTATTTAGGCAAACAAGTGAAGTTCTATGCTATATAGTGACTGTGGGTATGTGTTGGCCTGTAAAATCTGATGTGAGTCCCGAAAATGTCCCACCTTGGCCACTGGAAAAGGTGGCAACCCCAGTAGCGACATGGGCATGGTCACCAGGGTTACCAGCTGTCCCACTTTGCTATGGACAGTCCCTCATTGGACAGTTGTGTCCCGGCAAAAATCGAAAAACTGGCAAATGACCTGAGATTCCCTGCCAAAAATATTCCCGCAATATACCTGTAATAGTAGCATAAAACATATATTTTGTATATGAAACACATACATGGCATAAGAAACTGAATAAGGAACCCAAATGCTAACAGAATAAGCGTATATTATGGCAAACAAGTGAAGTTCTGTCAACTCCACTTGCTGTGGGTATGTGTTCTTCTGCAAAATCCGATGTTTCCACAAAAGATGTCCCACTATGGGCATTGGAAAAGGTGTCAACCATAATGGTCACAGGCAGTAGTGAGAGTACACAGCCGGGTAGCTGTGTCGACATAACAACAGGAAGGAACCAAGATACCTTAAACACAGGCAAACATGTGCATAGCAACATGTCCCACACTCAGCAACGTGTTTGTCGCATACACAGGACGGCGTATGTCTAAGTGTAATATCCAGAAGCAGAACCCATGCATGCAGATGTAATACACAATAGCCCCATTGTAGCATGTAAGTCCCACCCATGTACGCCTGTGCACACAAACCAGCTAGCATCCTTGTGCAGCTACACACCTACACACAATGGGCATACCTGAAATGTGGTAAGAAGTATTGTGTTAGGCAGTGCCACGCTGGCAAATATGTACCCACATGTCACCAACCCACCTCAGGTACAGATATGGAAATGGCTGCATATGAATGTGTCTGCAGAATGTGTACATCCGCATGTGGTATGTACCCATCAAACCATATAGGTTTGCACCACGGTGCACATAACTGTACACATGTGGACAAGTCGGGTTGTTGAACCACCGCATCGATGATTAGCTATGCAGAGAAGTCAAACACATATAGTGGAACATGTGCCTACCAAACAGGACGTCCTAACAGGGTGCCACAGGCACAGAAGGGAAGGTGGGACATCACATGTGGAGAGTAGCGTTTCCGACGGCCAAATACACACGGTCAAGGTAAAGGACGGAACAACATGCATATGGCCGGATGGATGTTGTTAGAAAAATATATATAGAAACACATATGAAGTGCCAGTTTAGAAGCAAAATACTATATAATGCATTGAATTGTACCGTACAATATGGCAGTAGAAATGATCATGCATGTAATTGGTGAAGCTTAGCTGCAGTGTGATCGAACTCTGACCCTGGCAGTAACCAGTACAGCAGGCTTATGTCTCTCAGCATTAATTATCTGCTGTGTTACAGAAAAATAAATGTATGTACATGCATAACATCTCCCCTTCCCCTGAGGAGGATGGCCTTGTGAGCTCTATCGAAGATAGAGTACAACTCCTTACCAGAGAGATAAAGGAACGTATTAAGAAATGAACTGACTATTGTATCGGAACAGTCCAGGGTCCTTGAAACAGCTACAATCACAGAAGGACACTGTAATTGACCAGGTGCCTTGCAAGGCTGTGTTATTCTCATGGGAAAACATTTTAAAAGCATGACCTCAGCACCCACGTATGTATAGAATATTGCAGACCATAGTGATGGAAATGCCCTGTGACCGACCACGTCAGTAAGTTGGGCAAAAGCTGATTGTAAACACTATATAAAGAAATTGCTTACTGTATAGAGTCAGACAAAACTCTCATACTTGGACTGTATATTATTTTGCCTGCCTGTGTACACTACTAAAATGTTGTGAACCCGAGCTTCCTGTGTTATTGACTGTCACTTAGAAAAGCCAACTGATTTCTACAGTCTGGTTTTAACAACTTATTTGACATTGTGGTCCTTCTTAGCCGGAATTCCCTTGGTAAGCTACAGGTCAGAGTGCATGGGTGGTTAGACATCTGCGCAGGAGAAGTTGCCTAAATGGTTCTTCTTGAGTGAAAAGACCTCCGACTGAATTGTTGTGTGTAAAGAGGCTGTCCACTGTCTGATCTGTGGCTGAAAAGCGGAAAACTGGATCCCAAGAAGAAAACGTGCAGTCATAAACAGGAGGCTCAGGTAAGGAGGGTTTGCCTCTTTGTCTCTATTGTAGATCAGGGATCAGACTACATTGTGTTTCTGTTAACAGTTGTGATAGCAGGTCGAAGACCAATCCAAGTAGTTTTAAATCTGGACATAGATCAGGGGAACACAGAGTAGAGTAAATAGTCATTGTAGACACTACAGTGGATACAGGGAAGGAGATACCATGTGGTACGAGAGAAGGGTTACGTAACAGTCGTGTAGAGGATATGGGAGATTAGTGCACAAACAGATCATGTGATCCGCGTTTGACGGGTGACGTGAAGTATATGCAATTGCAGAGAGCACATAATGTGAGATATTCTGCAAAATGGGGTAATAAATATGACATTGATGGTATATTAGACAAAATATCGTTACTGAAACATTGGAATCACTGAAAATGTGATGCAGATGTTATAGGGTAACCACCTGTCCCACTTTGTGAGGGACAGTCCCTCTTTGGTCAGTTGTGTCCTGCAAACAAACTGAACAAATGGCAAATGTCCTGATATCTTAGGACAAAGATTTCTCAGATATCTTCTTAAATGGTAGCATAAAACAGTAATTTTGTTTCTGAAACACCAAAATATCATAATAAACAGAATAAGCAACTCAAATGCTACAAGAATAGGTTGCTCTCCTGGCAGAACGTGAATTGCTATCCTTTGTACTGGCCGTGGGTATGTTTTGCCCTGCCAAATTACATGTTCCTAACACTAATGTCCCACTTTGTGCATTTGAAAAGGTGGCAACCCTAAGATGTGCAGGCGAAAAAACAGCGACAATTGGGTATCCGTCAAGCACATAGGTGGATTGAGGTAGTGAACCGAAGGGAACAGAACACTAGAAATGCGAAAGCATCATACGTACACAAAGAAGATAATAATACAGTAGTAGCGACAACCCCCCACCCCTACCACCTCCGATACCACATCCAGGATATGAAGCGGGAGGGCAGGCTAGTCCCCCCCATGTTATCCTGTGGCAACAGAGGTATCACAACGACCAAATGTAAGAGAAGCTATTGAAACCACATCCCGAACTCGTAACATACCTAGGGACACTCAAGTAAGAAGACAGTCACTAGAACAGAGTGAGGATATCTGTCAATTAATTGAAGTACCGAACCCTCATGCAGGACAGGAAGGCCAGGACCCAACTCTGTAGTGTATAGACCGTGGACACCAGAAGATATCTGTAAAGTCACAGAGAATTCCCCATCTACAAAGTAATCACTATTCACCATGCAATACCCCTGTATCTTCTGATAGAAAAGCAAAGGGGAATGGCGGATGGTACAGGATTTACAAGCTGTAAATCATGTAATAATACCTAGGGTACCGATGGTGCCAGACCCACACACTATATTGAATGCTATGAACCCGCCACAGAAGTATCTTACCGTGGTACATATAAGCTATGCTTCCTTTTCAATACCTATACATCCAGATAGTCCGTATTGTTTTGCATTTACATTCAGGGTAACAGATACAGCCATACCCGGCTATCGCAGGGATACTGTGAAAGTACAACGATATTCGCACAGGAGATGGCTAGCAACATTCCGGTGTTTACTCCACCCGGGCCAGTCAAGTTCTACTTTATGTGGATGATATTCTGCTTGCGGCCCCTACCCAGCAGCAATGTAGGGAAGATACAATAGCATTATTGAAATATTCAGCAGAACAGGGACATAAATTAAGCAAGCATAAATTGCAACTACAGAGAATACAGGTCAAGTACCTGGGATATGTGGTATCCAAGGAGGGTAGAACATTACATGACGATAGGAAGGCAGCAATTTCACAAGCACCCAAGCCAACTACCAAGAAGGGAATGATGTCCTTCCTGGGCCGACTAACATTTGTCAAAGCTGGTTACCAAACAATGCTTTGGAATCTGCTCTATTGTCTGCTTTAATCTTTAATACACCTATGGCAGCACAACATATACTACACTGGATTCCAGTAACAGAAACAGCTTTCTGCAGACTAAAACGATTGATAGCTTCAACATCTGTATTAGGTCTCCCGAATAATCATAACAGATGTTGTCAGACTGTAGATTGTAAGCAGGGATATATGACGTCAGTCTTGATGCAACAGCATGGAAGTAAGCAACGCCCCATAGCTTACTACTCATCGCAGTTGGACACTGTGGCATGGTCAGTGCCAAATTGTGTACAGGCAGTTGTTGCAGCACCCATGGCAGTACAGGCCTCGGCCTTAATGTTATTATTCCACCCTCTCACTGTGAGAGTGTCTCATGCAGTTGCGATCATTCTGCTGCAAGAGAAAATAGCATTCCTGACCCGTGCTAGACATCTGTCCTGTTTGACCATACCCCTGAGTCAACCTCATATGGTGATTGAACGTTGTACAACATTAAACCTATCAACGTCACGTCCGACATCTGTGTATGGCACACCACACAGTTGCCTATATGAAATGGAGGAAATAACTCCACACAGACAGGATATCACTGATATACTCTTAGATGATGCAGAGGTGACAGTTTATGTGTACGGATCATGTAGAAAGAGTCCTACAGGAAAGAATCAAGTAGGTTATGCAGTAGTTATTGATAATGAGATTGTAGAAGCCCAACCCCTGCAGCATAACGTGTCTGCTCAAGCAGCAGAATCGATAGCTTTAACACGTGCTTGTACTCTGGTTTATGTGCAACTATTTTAGAACAAATACCAGATTATAAGTATAATTGTTCAAACATAAAACGTTTGTTGCAACAAAAAGAAGCTACTTTTATTTTAAAGTTTAAAACTTTATTCCCTGAAGGTCTTAATGAAGATTTTAACTGGAGAATGCTTGTAAATTGAATTATTGTGTTTTTTATCACTAATTGTATAATTGATTCAATTAATGAATGTTTATGAGGTGTATATATATGTGAATAGAGTTTTAGTCATTTGTACTCCTTGAAGGCTTAGGCCGAGACGTCAGAGAGAAATCAACTTTTGGAATAAATTGTTCTTTGGTGGATCCTTTTTTGTTGTTTCTTCCTTGGTGTGTTCCTGGTTGCTTCACCTATGTCTACGGATCCTCTCCTACAATTGCCATGAGTTTTTCGTGAAACCATGGACGGCAGTCAGTTGTCTTTAGACAGTTTTCTCACTAATTCCACTGAGAGAGGTGAGCGTCTGCCTTTAATCAGAAATTCAACAGATAAAAATTTACCCATTTGGGAACAATGAGAGCATGAACGTAAGAAACGTTTTCCCAATCCTTTTTCTTCTGTGGGTAAGAAGACTTCTTTACCACTAAATGCTGAACATAAGTTATTATTTGAAAATTTGGAGAAAAAAATGTGGAAAGAAACGGCAACTTTCTTTAACATCTGTGGTTTACAAAGATATATTGACACAGAAACTACTCCGAGAGGTTTAAGGGTATATAAAGATCCTACAACACCCTTTGATTTAACAATAGACACTGACATTGCCTTTCATGAACGATGGGTTGCTGCTGCCCATAACTGTGTTACGGAATGGCTCCACATTTTGGTGGAGCGGGACCAACTGAAACAAACTGAGCTATGTACAGACATTAAGAAAATATGTGGTGACATATCTAAATGTGTTCCTGTTTCCACCTTAAATGATTTTCTTGTTCAAACTCAAGATAAATTAAAGGAGTTTGAACTAACTTTGATAGAACGCAAGAAAGGCAAGCTTGTTAGAGACTTGCGTGACTATGAAATGAATAAGGCTTTTATTCCGAGAGCCAGTCGGAACAAAGGACGTAAGCAGTAAGATTCCAGGCTGAATCCAGTCATGCACGTCATCCTACCTCGGCGGCGTCTGCCTCTGAAGGTGCTTTTACTTGGGTGAGGAAGAATCGGAGATCCAGAGTTTCCCGGTTTACCGGCAGCTCAACAACCAGCAGGGTTTCGGCAAACGTTTCGCAATGAATCATTTCAGCCCTCCAAGAATTTGCAAGGACAAGCGTCAGCGAATTTACACAATATACAACATATGAACAGAATGGACAGGGTGGCCATAAGAGGTAAATGGTAACCCAGTTCAAAATCATCATAGTGACTATGTTGTAAATTTATCTAAATATATATTTAATGATGAAGAAATTCTAGTTTTGAACCTTGGTTTGAAATTTATCCCTACAGTTGTGTCAAGGTTACATGATTTAAAAACTGATGTGTATAAGTTTGGCAGGAAACTACATCTTAAGTATTTTTTTAGTCAAAATATTAGCCAGTTTCAGGATGATTCTGACAGTAACTCCAGTGTTTCTTTGGACAGTTTTTACTCATGTACATCTGATGAGTCTGTTAATGCATATTCTAGGTTGAATACAGAAAAAATACCTTCTAATAGTCACTTTACACCTCATGTTTTACACAGTGAAGTTTCAAATTTTGTGAAAATGGTTAATCATACTATTGAAATATCATATAATTCTTTTATGCGCAATAAAAGTAATATTAAATATAATATGACCTTTAAAGAATGGCAAACTTTACTTTTGTTAAGTAAGAGGGATGATATAATTTTCAAACCTGCTGATAAAGGCAATAAATTGGTAGTTCTCGATCCTAAGAATTATTTTCATATGTGCATGGAACACCTTAATGACAGCAATACTTATGAAAAAACAGATATTGAGAGCTATAATTCTGCTATTATGGGATATATAATTCTTATATCTAAGGGTTTGAGACTAGGCTACTTCGTAACAAGTGATGTTAAAAATAAATTTCAAGTTGATGATTGTGACATGGCTTATTTTTATTGTTTACCCAAAATACATAAAAATTTATTGAAACCATCTGGCAGACGTATTGTTTCAGGTCGCAAATATTTTTTGCGTAATTTGGGTATATTTTTACATCATTATTTTTCATCTTATGTCAAGACACTACCCTCTTTTTTGATTGATGTATTTGATTTTCTTGATAAAATAAGAAATGTTAAATGGAATAAGAATGTGTATTGGGTTACCATTGATGTTAAGAGCCTATACACAAATATCAGCCATAGGTTTGGCATAGAGGCCATTAGGTTCTTTTTAGGTAACTCTCCTGTTACTGAATACATTGTGGAGTTAACCCAATTTTCTTTAACCAACAACTTTTTTGAATTTCATAATGAGTTATATCGTCAGAAACAGGGTACTGCCATGGGGGCTGCCTTTGCCCCCATGTATGCAAATTTAGCCATGGGGCTGTTTGAGCTTGAGTATATATATAGACATCAATTTTTTCACAAACATGTCATTAAGTACTATCGATATGTGGATGATTTAATTTTTTTAGTGGAAGGTGATCAGGCTCTGGCCCATCAATTTTTTGTTGATTTAAATTCAAATAGATTCTCCTTGAAGTTTGATGGATTAAAGATAGATACTTGTCCTTTCTTGATGTCAAACTGGAAATTTTGAATGGTCAAGAACTAATTACTTCAGTAAATAGAAAATTCACAGGCACAATGCAATATGTACATAGTTCTAGTGGTCATCCACCACATACCATCAATTCCCTGCCATATAGTGAAATGTTGCGTATTAATAGACTATGCAACAATAAGAATATATTCCATAGAGAATTAAATTTGTTATATAGTTCATTTTTACAAAGGGGTTATCATGAGGCTATATTAAAAGAAAGTTATGAAAAATTTTTTAGAAATATTGATGAACAATATAAATATAACAAAATATTTAGGAAGCAGAATGATGTAAGGAATTTAAACATTAGTTCAGAAGATAAAGAAACCATGTATTTTGTTACTAAATATAGCTGTTTTTCTGGTGAACTTGTTAAAATAGTTTTTCAATTTTGGAATTATTTATGTTCTTTGAACAATGTTAAAACCTGGCCAAATGCTGATTTAAAATTCTCGTATTGCAGGGGCAGAAGTATCAAGGACATGTTAGTAAAAAGTAAATTTAACTTTCCAAGCGATGCTGTACATCACCATCTTACAAGTAGAGGCACACTTAGGTGTGGTAAATGTAAAGCTTGCAAGTTTGTAGTTCCCTCTTTTGAATACATTAACAACATTGCTTTTCAAGTTAAACACTCTTTTAATTGTTGCACAGAAAGGGTGATTTACGCCCTAAGTTGTCCGTGTAAGACGTTTTACATCGGAGAGACGAAGAGAGCCTTTAAAATAAGGCTCTTGGAACATGTCAGAGATATTGTCAACAAAAAAGTAGAAAGCCCTGTAGCAACACATTTTCTACAGTGTCATAATAGTAATTCTAATGGTTTATGTGCAACTATTTTAGAACAAATACCAGATTATAAGTATAATTGTTCAAACATAAAACGTTTGTTGCAACAAAAAGAAGCTACTTTTATTTTAAAGTTTAAAACTTTATTCCCTGAAGGTCTTAATGAAGATTTTAACTGGAGAATGCTTGTAAATTGAATTATTGTGTTTTTTATCACTAATTGTATAATTGATTCAATTAATGAATGTTTATGAGGTGTATATATATGTGAATAGAGTTTTAGTCATTTGTACTCCTTGAAGGCTTAGGCCGAGACGTCAGAGAGAAATCAACTTTTGGAATAAATTGTTCTTTGGTGGATCCTTTTTTGTTGTTTCTTCCTTGGTGTGTTCCTGGTTGCTTCACTTATCACTGATATACTCTTAGATGATGCAGAGGTAACAGTTTATGTGTACGGATCATGTAGAAAGAGTCCTACAGGAAAGAATCAAGTAGGTTATGCAGTAGTTATTGATAATGAGATTGTAGAAGCCCAACCCCTGCAGCATAACGTGTCTGCTCAAGCAGCAGAATCGATAGCTTTAACACGTGCTTGTACTCTAGCGAAAAACTGATTTGTGGACATTTATACCGATAGTCAGTATGTTGTCTGTACAGTGCATGTTTATGAGCAGCAGTGGAAGAATAGGGGAATGATAACATCCACCGGTAAACCGATTAATCATGCGCAATTGATCTTGAATGCATTAGATTCCATTCAGTTACCCACTAAAGTAGCTAATTGTAAATGTGCAGCTCATACAAAGCAACAGGATAACAGTAGGAAAGGTAAGGCACGAGCTGATGCAGCTGCAAAACAAGCAGCCTCACAGTTGGAAAGTGTTTGAATGAGGAATGACAATCCTCAGACATTCTAGATGTAGAAATGTTACAAACAATGCAAACATCAACTACGAAAGCAGAAAAGCAGACGTGGGTATGACGAGGAGCAATCCTTGAAGACGGACTGTACATATCCACAGTGAGAAAGCCAATATTAACGTCTAATGTATTCAGATATGCGGCTTTGTTGAGCCATGGGTAGAGCCATGTCTCAACAGGGGATGGTACAGTTGGTTAACAGAATACCCCTAACATACGGAATTAGGACCACATACAAACATCATGAGCAGCGTGTCATATTTGCAGTAAACATCATGCACAGGGGGCATTTAAACCCGAAGGAGTGGGTTTACCTACACCACCATAACCGTTCCGAACTATTTGTATGGAGTTTATACAGCTGAATAAATGTGAAGGGAAGAAATACTGTTTAGTGATTATAGATATATTATCAAAATGAGTAGAAGCATTCCCAACCAGGAATCCGGATGCAGCAGCAGTGGCAAAGGTCCCAGTAAAATAAAGTATCCCTAGATCTGGCATACTGTAAAGAAGCTACAGTGACAATAGAACACATTTTGTGAACCAGACAATCCAGCAACCTGGGGGATTATTTGGTATTTCCATGAATATAAATTGCATGTACAACCCACAGTCAGCATGACTGGTGGCGCCGTACAATGGGATCCCGAGAAATAAGTTGAGGAGGTTGGTGGGTGACACCCAGACGAGTTGCATTTGCTGTCTACCTCTAGCATTGCTGAGCATGACAACAGTTCCTAATGTAAAGTGTTTGACCCCCTTCGAAGTAGTATTTGGAATGGCATATCATGTGCCAGAGTGGAAAGCTGTCATGCCTGCAGAGCTGGAGGTCGATGGCTCATTAGCAGGTGACATGAGAGGATTGTTAACCAATAACACTGTTTTGCAGTTAAAGTCTTTTACAGATAAAGAGCAAGCCGGACGCATAGCTGACTCCAGTATCCTGTGTGTATTTCACTGTTATCCAAATAAGATAATTTCCGAGTCCAACGTGTGAAGGTCTGTACCAGGTACTGTTGGCAATGCCTACTGCAGTAAAGTTTGCGGAGAGGTCGTCCTGGGTTCACCTCACATTTTTCAAACCGGTAAAGGATATCAAGTCTGATTTACATCTTGTAGCTGATATACCATAGAGACTGAATGGGTCCGGGCCAGACTGTATAACAATACAAAGCAACCCCAAAGACATTTGGTTTACTGTCCTACTGATCATACACCTATTAACCATGTTTGTGTTGACTTTACATTTGCTGGGACCTTACCTGCATATAACTACACACATACAAATAGTGATACGTGATGAACTGGCCACAGAGTGGCATCCAAACTTCAACACATACCTAGGCATGACGCGTGTGCATGTACAGACTATGAACATTTTAAATTGCTGTGTTTGTACTGCCATACCTACATCATATGGAGGACTTCCGATGTATGTTGTCCCTTGGGGATAGATTGAGACTTGTGAATATCTACACTTTGATACAGGTTCTGTGAGATCACAGGACAAAGTGGCACTGTACTTACCTGTTACACATAAAGGAATTGTTTGTTTTCATAAACATGATACAGTTCAAGTTGGTGGGAGTATTTGTAACATAACTGTGTCTTACAAATGTCATATAACAGCCAAAGATCACAGTACTAGTTGTAGCACCATTCATGATTTGTATTGAAGCTTCATGAGAACAATGTGGAAAGATGTGCAGAAACATCCTGAATTGTATAAACAGTCCTCTGTTATAGACAGGAAAATGTTACATGCAGAGTTAACCCATCAGTAGTAAAGTAGAATATTGTTATTTTGTTTGTGGGAAAAAGCATATCAATGGTTACCTGAGAATTGGTCCGGCAGTTGTTTTTGGGTTATCTTGCTCCAGTCACATGACATACTGCACAATTGCCTCTGGAGTGCAAAGCGAACTATAAGACATATAGCTCGAAGAACTGGGAACACAGTCGAAACCTACTAATCCAGTGGGTGAAATGGAAGCTGTTCTGAAAATCCATTCTTCTGCAAGAGATAAAGGAATATTGACTCATATGGACTTGGTGACAGCGTTATATCCTGGCTGGAACACTCCCAGCTTGTGGAGTAGTGAAATCAATCAGGGAACAGAGGAAGTTGTCAAAACCTGTCGGAGGAATGAGCAATGTGACTTTTCGCTCTTGAACTTGTGACTGATGAACTGGATGCAATGAGAACTGTTGTGTCACAAAATGTAATAGCGCACGACTGCACCCTGGCGAGAATTGTGCGTCTTGGCTTATCAAAGACCGCTGTGTCTAAGTACCACATAATAAGAACAATATCAACGCCCACCTAGAGGTAATACAGCAGGTGTCATCCATGGCGGAACCAGGCACAAACCCACTGACGAACCATTTCCACAAACCATTTGGTCGATGGGGTTCAGTCATACTGAATATCTTGATTGCCATTTGTGTTGTTCTGCTCATATTGGGAGCATGTGTCTGTTGTGGGATACTTTGCATGTAAGTATTAGTCAGGGACTCTGTCGACGTATCTGTAACCGAGACTATGTATCAAGACCTGTAGTGGTATTTGTTAATACAAAATGAAATCCTTTCTGAAATGTACAACAAATGACTTGCCTAGTTAAACGTTCCAGAGAGGAAGAGGCTAGGGAATGAAATAATGTTGTATATGTTTCTGGATAGAATAGAAGCAATCAAAGGAGGGAGAATGTTAGCAAAATATATATTTAAACATATATATGACGTGCTAGTTTAGAAGCAAATAGTGTATAATTCATATTATTCTATTTTACAATATGGCAGTAGAGCTTATCATGCATGTAATTGCCTGTAGTGTAGCTGCAGTGTGATTGAACCCTGACCCTGGCAGTAACCAGTGCAGCAGGTGTATGTCATTCAGCATTAGTCATCTGCTGGGTTAGAGAATAATAAATGTATGTACAGGTATATCTGTCATCCTTCCACTGAGGAGGATGGCCTTGTGAGCTCTATCTAAGACAGGGTACAGCTGCTCACCAGAGAGACAAAGGAACCTAGTAGGAAATGAAGTGACGACCGGATCTGAACAGTCTTGGAACCTTGACAGAGCAGAATTTAACGAAGGACATTCTAATTGACTATGTGGCTCGCAAGGCTGTGCTATCCTCATGGGAAAACATTTAATAAGCATTACCTTAGCACTGTTGTAGGAATACAATATTGTGGACTATAGTGATGTAAATGCCCTGTGACTGACCACATCATTAAGGTGTGCAAAGATGATTGTTAACACAATACTCATACAGCTGTTACTGAAA